>NW_023615252.1:0-51971 GCF_013339695.2 Rhipicephalus sanguineus
GTCTTTTAATGTGCACTTAACCACACAAAAATTTTGCCTGCTTTTCACCCTAATGAAACCTGCTATTCCCTGCTTTGGAGTAGAATGCCACATAATGTTAAAAATGTACCCATTCTGCGGGACTTTGTTTCTAGCATTAAGATTAGACAAGTCTAAACAAAGCTTAATTTTCTAATGCACTTGGTCACTACTACACTTCGTTGATACACCAACCAATTACTGTTTGCCTCAGAGCACCACCCAAATGCCTTTCTAAAAAAAAACCATCACAGTATGCTAATGAACAGTAAACAAACACTTTATATTTTAGTTGACTTAAGAAGTGTAAATTGTGAAAGCACATTGATTTATAACTCCATAAATGTTGTTTGCTAAACTTCTGCCAAACATTTCAATACTTATCCCTCTCTTAATCTGAATGCCATCAGTCGCTGCGCCACTTTATTGTTAGGGAGGCATAGATTCCAGATGAACATGTACAATTTGTTGCTTTTGAAATATGTTAAAAAAAAAAATCTTAAGGAAGCTTTACACTAGTGGTGCCAAGCCTGACGGAACAGCGGAGCTAGGCAGCCTTTCTTGTTTCTCTTTATTTTTCTTTGTTTCTCTGTGTTTTCTGTTTCTCTCTCTTTTCCTTTCTGTCTTTCTGTTTTTCCCTTTTCTTGTGTCTTTTTATCTTTATTTCTTTCTCATTCCTTTTTTCTCTCTATACTCGTTCTCTTGCCTATCGGAGTTATTGCATCCCATGGCAGACAAATCAGCACAGCAGGAAGAGTGCGCACCGGGCACATGTGTTCAGGGAGCAAAGCAGTTGCTAGGCTAGTGGTTGCTTGGCCACGTGCAGTGACACCATCACTCGGCGCAGTTTCTTGCACACACCTTGAAGCCTAACCTTGAGCTTACACAGCTCTGCTGCTAAAAGTTCCAATGTTTATCATATACAAGGTCACTCTTTCCAAAAGTTAGGGCTGTGAGTCTCCCGAGTGGAAAAGGTTGTAACAATGCTTCTTCCTTCAAAAGGAAGCGCATGTGCATGTTGCTGAAGTCCCTAATGAGAGCCTTGGAAGGAAGCTTCCAAGAATGGAAAATGGAATGGACAGTTACATTAGGTCTATTGGGGAGTATTTTGAAGGTGACCACATTTCATGTGAAAGTTTGCAAGATAACTTTTTAAAAATGCCGCAAATACCTATAGCACAGACTTCGCATAATAAACCATAGAGTAAGGGGTGTTAACTGTTCGGCCAGTAGGTGCATCACTGTGACATCGTTGAGCGAAACAAAACACATTACAGGAAGAAATGTTATGCACAGGATAGACCGTCATCTTCTTCCTGTACCGTGTTTTGTTTTGCTCAACGATTTCACAAATATACAGTTAGGCGCTGCATGTAACCACTTCTAGTAGCAAAAACAGCGTGCAATAGAATTCATGTGCATACACTGTGTAAAACTTAAGGTGGTCGCGACACACATTTTTGAGGTAGCATAACACATCGCATGTTAAAATGTATGCTTCTCACAGCAAGCTCGTGAAATTTGAGCTTAGTCACTGCAACAGGAAATTTGTGTATAACTCTTTTTATATCGCAGGTGAACCCTAAAGCAGTCCAGAATCATTAACTGCCAAAGAATATTTGTACTGTAACTGAGACAAGAAAGAAAAAACGAAAGACAGGATAGGGTGCCAGATGGGCTCCCTATCCACTAAGTGCCACTAGGTGCTACACCATATGGAGCAGTGTGTCTGATGTATTTTAGTACTCTTTCCAAGAATCAGCACGGCGGTGACATCACACTCCCTAACATCACACACTTCAGGCCACACTGGCCATTTTATAGTTGATGAGAGTGACCTACGGGAAGCGATTCAAAATAGACATTTCAAGTTAAAAGTGCATTCCATCAGTCGAGTTTTTCGTTGGCCACTCTACTTTCAGTTAGTATGATAAATTGAGAATAGCTTGAGGACTCCATCACGTCACATTTATATTCAAACAAATGTTGATGTCCTAAATTTAAAAGAAGGAACTTCAATGAACTGTTCCCTAAATTTAAGTAACACTACATAAACATTTTGCAACTCTATCTTTCTTCTGGCTTAAGTGTTGATTGGAGGGAAAATCAGTCTGATAAGGTAAGCATACAAGTACTCACCAAGCATCTGTTCCAGCTGCGCATTTTTTGCAGACAAGTCTGCCACTTGCTGTGATATGTCACTGTCATCAGCAACATCCTAAAAAAGAATGAGAAAGCAGTATAAAAATTTCGTCTAAAGAGTGCTAACACGAAACTTCTTATCATTAATGAATAGCCATCAAGACCTCACACTCTAAGTGCACATAGCAAGCTGCAGTTAGCACAGGACCGGGTGAAATGGAAAAATATGGGAGGGGAGGCCTTTGCCCAGCAGTGGGTGTAGACAGGCTGAGGATGATAGAAAACAGCTGATCTCACAGATCCTTGCTTGTTTTGTTAATATAAATTGTTGTTCTACACTCCAGGTATTCACTCAAGCATTGTAAAAGGAAGAAGCAGAAACACATTTTAAAAGTAAACCACACACCTTTTGTGGAATATCTCCCTTAGTTCTCACATTCAGTGCTAATAGCTTTCTTTTCGTTGAGTGTTTCCATGCTCAAGGTATTATGAGTGCAACTCCCTAGTCCTAATTTATGAGAAGGCTTTAGCTCGACCCTACCCTGATGCCGCCTATTCAAATACATGAAAAATTCAGAAATGGTTGTTTTGATAACTGCTGGACCAATTTTGATGAAATCTGCTGCATTTGGGAGAGGAGAGGATAGTGACTTCTAGAAGCGGAAATCTGACTTATGGCTTGATCTTCTTCACAACGAGTGCCTAGTAGTGGCAAGTTCGAAAAAAAAAAGAGAAGCACAAAGTATACAAATCAACAACTCTGCACCAGGAACATATATTGCAGTTTTGTAAATTACAGTTGTCAAAACATGCAAAGTGGGCCAACCTGATATATTAATCGATGTAATGCAGTCGAACCCACATATATCGAGCTTGCTAACAAAACGGGAATGAGTTCGATATATCGTATAATTCGATATAAAACTTTAAAGAATTCACCGTATCTCCAATGAGAATTTTCGTGCGCAAGTTGGCTTCACGGCACCGCTTCACGATAATGGAAGAAAGGCAGCTTATGGCAATACGCGGAGAAGTTTTTTTAGTTTTTATTTTTCCGCGGCTTGTAGTTGGGAGTGCGGGTTATTTTCAGGGACGGGTAGTAGGCGAGAAAATACGGTATCGATGTAAATAGCGATTTAAGATTTTCAAACTCAGCTCTTCGGGCGCCGGAAGCCTCAACCGGAAGCCAATATCATACTCAGCGTGCTTTTAGGGATGCTGTACGGCGCGGCAACGTGAGACTCCTTTTCTTTGCATTCGACTGTGCTGACTATCGCCAGCTTAGCGGAGAACAGGCAGGTTCTTCCAAGGAATCATGGAAAAAAGCGCGCGATGGCAAACGCTGGTTTCTACTCGCTCTGCGTGGCGCCCTTCTAAATCACACCGCTCACCCTTCCGAATGTATGCGGGAAAGTCTCCCTCCGTGAGGAAAAGCCAGCTTCTTGCGGTGTATCGCTCCGCCCGACGTGCGATATATTAAGTGTTCCGGCTATTTTTCTTCGTTGTGGCCGAAAAATTTCCTACGCATTGACGTTAAAATCGTCTTCTTTGAAAATAGTTCAGCATAAAGTATAACTCGATTTACTCGAGTTCGATATAGTCGTGTTCGAATGTACATAAGTTTTTACAATATTCGCGAAAGTTTTGTATAAATCATACTCACATATTAGGGGTGTATTTCAAAGCCGTGTATGATACATCAAATTTGTCTGCTTTAGATGTTTTACAAATTTGCAATTTGGTTTTCATTGCCGAGTGAATGAGCGGCAAGATTGATAGTTTCTGTTTTCAACCAATCTTTATTTAAAAAATCAACGGTTTAAATAAAAATCCACCACGTGCAGTCGCTAGAACTTGACTTTTTCTGATAAATGCAACAAACATTAATCAAATTTAGCGCAGTCTGGCCTGGAAAGCTATTTATTCCTATTCATGTTCGCGCTAATCTTCCTCTTTGTGCCCGCAACTCGTGGCCCGCAACTGAAAAGTACTCGCACTTATCAAAAACGCCACTGTGAGCTTTGCGTTAAGTTTCGGGCGTTTAAATGAGACTGTTACCGAATGGTACTGGTACACCTTACCATTACAGCGGGTAACTTCCTACCACCAATATCCCCGACGTTGACTGGGATGGCATTGCGCCGTTTCTCCATTGCCTTCTGCGATCCTAATAAAAACAAGAACATTTTCAGAAAAGCGACGGAAACGTTATTTGATGGCACACCACAATGTCGTTTAAAACAGAAACAACGGGTGAAACACACTGCAGCACTTACCAATTCCTATAATGAACGCATCGTCAGGTTCGACGTCTGGCGAGCTCTGGACTTGGTACACCCTTCCCGCCATACAATCCACGGAACGCTTGGCTTTCGATCAGGCGACGCCCGGCCTCAGCGTCCACAAGGTTTCTGAGCGGGTAGACGTCCCACGCGTCTACCGTCACCCACTTCACAAGGATGTACGACATAATGTATTGTACAATGGCACAATCGTGAACCGCTGATACAATCCGCTACAGCTCAGAGCGACGAAAGTGTGATTATGGCGTGCAGCGTCTACGAAATACCGCCAAAAAGAAACTGCGTGTAGCAACTAGCATGACCACGGTTTCGAATATGGTGTTTCGTCACCCGTGGTTCGTGTAGAAAAAAATTAACACAATCCGTGCGTCCTGGAATATATAAGAATATTTTTTACCTTGCAAACTAATTAATGGTAACTGCTTTTGTTTATTTATATGTTCGAGACTGTCGTGGCATAGCAGCGAGAAGCGAAACCGAAACCGGCGCGGCTCTTGCGGTGGGCCGCAGTACACTGTAGCTGCATTTGCTTTACCCTAGACACGTAGTGGCCCCAGCGCTGCACAGTCCAGCGCTGCACAGTAGTGTGTCTTATTATCACAAGAATATCGAAAGTCGAGGTGGGAGGCGACAGATGAAAACACAAGGTGCACATTGAATGAACAGGAGAATGTGCCTCTGACAGGGTGTCCTACGTTTCGATAGGTGGACCTTTCTTTGTCAAAATGCGCCTTGTCATCCTTGGCTGGTTAGTTTTATGCGAGTTAGCTGTTTACACGTCATGTCCCGCTTTGTCACTGGCGGTAATCGTTATGTGGAAAGAAGTGAACAGAGACTGGCATAACTCTTCCTCCTCCTTGTAATGAGGAGGGAGGAAAATGTGTATGCTAATGTAGGCTAGTGCTCATACATATACACGCGGGTGGATATCCCACATTAAATTGGAACAAGCTCCGTCGTTTGCTTAGCCTCCCAACAGTGTGTTCATTTTACAGTACAAGCTGTTATGACATCACAATAACAACCACTTTTTGTCACGTAGTTTCCACCGCCGCCGATGGTGTCCGTAACCGCTATCGCGCACAGTGATAAAATAGGGAGTTTTCGAATAGGGGCCCCAAAACCCTTTGCGTGTGCTCGCTTTGGGTCAAGCAGGAGCTACGAGCTTTCGAATAGGGTCTGCGGCGCTTTGGACACTCCCCTTATTCTAGGTCACTCTTGCCTTGGCCAAGAGCCGTCACTTCAGTGGGTGCCATCATGTTTGTTTGACCCAAAGCTTTTTGGGTAGGCTTTGGGGCTCCCGCTAAATTCGTGAAATAGCGTCCCAACGCAGAACCCAAACGCTGTTTGGGTCTCGCGCATTCGCAGTGTCCTCGACGCTATTTCTTTGGGGCCTCAAAACGTTTGGGGCCCCTATTCGAAAACTCCCTAATAATAGGCAGTTTTAGAATAGCGTACGTAAAGCTTTGCGTTAGCTTTTCGCGCAACTGCGCATGCGTCGTACGCTAACTGCTTGTGGGCTCCAGTTAAGTGAACGGAAATAGCGGGCGACCGCAAGGACCGCTAACTTAGCGTATGCTATTCTAAAACTGCCTATATTAACCAGTTTTAGAATTGCGTACGCGAAGTTAGCTGTCCTTGCGGGCGCCCGCTACTTCCGTCACTTAACGGGGGCCCGCAAGAAGTTAGCGTACGACGCATGCGCATGGCGACAAACGCTAACGCAAAGCTTTGCGTACGCTATTCTAAAACTCCCCAATATCCAGGATTGAGCGTGATTTGAACCCAGGCCTTCTGAGTGGCAGTCGAGTATTCTACCGCAGAGCCGTGCCGGTGTTTGAAACTCCGTCTTAAAAAGACCCTATACAGGCGTCATGTTGGGCAAGGAATCGCGTTAACAGATGCGTGGTAGAAGCAGTAGCGTAGCCAGAAACTTTCTTTTGTGGAGGAGGAAGGGGAGGGGGCGGGGTTCAACCATACTTTATGGGTGTGCTTGTATCAGGCCCGTAGCCAAGAAATTTTTCGGGGGGGGGGGGGGGCATTTGCTGAAAACCATGACTATTTGAGAAAAACACCTATTTTCATCATTTATTTTTGGTAAACACACGTACTTCACCAAAATTTCGGGGGGGGGCCACGCCCCCCCCCACCCCCCCGGCTACGGGCCTGGCATGTATGCATTCACATGCAAAATTGAAAATTTTCTACCCCCTGGCTTGGGTATAAGAGTAAAATGACACCAGACGTCACACAATGCGAATTGCGTAACAAGTAGACGGTTCAAAGCTCAAAGGGCTCAGCCAAAATTCATCGTCATCGGCCACAAAATCCACAAAGTGCACATAATGCCTTAGAGACGGGTAGCGGTTACCTCGCTTCTCCGCAGATTGATGAATAATGGCATATTGACTACTTACCTTTGCTTGGCAACAACTTTATTGATAGTCTCGCAGAGCTTTCACCGACCGGGCCTTAGGTCTCCCACGTGGGACGTCGAGGTCTTTCATCTCATCCACCTGTCCCTGTATTTCTTTCTTTAGCTTTCTGCATTTCTTTTTCTATTTATCTTTCTCAATCTTTATATGCTACTCTTTACTCTCTCCCTTCCTCCTTTTCCTCCACCTCACACTCACTTCTCTCTCCTACCCCCTTGCTGTACGATACTGTGCAAGGCTATGCTATGTTCTGTCAGTGTGCCTGGATAGCCGAGTGGTGAAGACGCTCGCCTTCGGATCGTGGCTACGCGGGCTCGAATCCCGCCGCCTCATGAAAGATTTTGTTCGCCAAGATTTTCTCTTTATATATTTCTGTGTCTGTTTCTTTCTCATAGGAGTGAGCACTGGGGAGGAGGGGGGTGACTTAGGTGATTAGGGCAAAGTCTCCATATAATTGCGATCGCAATAATATTTCCTTCCTGATTCCGTACTTGCCTTTTTGGCAGTTTCTTATTATTCTTTGTTGTCATATCGCTTACACTGCGAGCCGTATACTTGCTGGTGTGTTTCCTAGTTCTTTTTCTCCACTGTGAGTTAACGCTCTGTTTATACAAATACCGGAACACTTTCTCTGTCCTTCAAACATAAAACTGCATCGCCTTCTGCCGGCATCTGCAGAAAGCCCCGTTTCATGGATAGTATCGCGTTTTCCAGGAGCGGGCAATATGCGCCCAGCCTCAACGACTTGCTACTTTCTGCGAGCGCCGCAAGGCGGCGGCAGAATTTTATGCTTGCGCCGTCGTCGTGACAACGAGAAGTCGCGCCAATTTTACGGCCACGCTGCCCATCCGTTGAAGTGTACGTTCCCGTTTGACAGTACGTGTCTCGCGGCAACACGTTCATTCCTTCGCCTATTCAGTCAACGTTCGAGAGGCATGAGAGTGCCTGACTCGGTAAAACATGTCGAAACGCTTGCGTAAGTACCTGCACGATCCTGATACAACGGTACCAATACGTACTGAGCTGCGATATCGCAAGGCTGAACATGTGCCCAGTGACAGCACTACCGCTACACAGCGAAGTACCAGCGCCGAATCTAATGATGAAGCAGAATCGTCTACATCAGCTCGGTTGGGAACATGCGACGAAACCTCCGGCGTCGCGTGGATGGCACAAGGCTCGCCCACCGATTTGGCATTCTGTGATGACATCAGCGACGCAGAAGAATGTGACGATGGAGGTGACCATGGTAACGAACGGTTTTCATCCGATGAAGACAGTGACGGTGGACTTTCCTCATCAAGCGAAGCGGACGACAGCGAAGGCGACGATCCGGAGTGCGGCGAGAGACAGGTACGTAGATGCATGTATGCCTCGTACATTATACGGACGGATGTTTCAAGCAATGTAATTTGAAATTGCTAATTATTTATACAAAAAAAAAATGTCACAGTTTCGCATCAAGGGCGAAGCAATGAATGCGATAGCAAGAAATTGAAATGTCATAAGAAAAGCAGCTAGAAACTTGGTGCGCGCTGCTCAAGCACGAAGGACGCAGGTAAAGAAAACACACAAGGCGAGTGCGAACTAACAACTGTCACAGCAGAGGCTAAAATTACAGCGCAAGGGCACTTACTTTGTCTGTACGTCTTCTTAACTTCTTTGTCCCTGCACCCATGTGAATACAATTCCATGTCTTCGCGTATCTAATACACTTTCATCCTTGCTACACGTTTTGGTTTAGAGCTAGCCAGGCCCGTAGCAAGTTGGGAGGGGGGAGGGTAGCCCCCCCCCCCCCCCGAAATTTTGGTGTAGTAGGTGTTCTTACCAAAAATAAACAATAAAAATAGGCGTTTTTCTCAAATAGTCAAGATATTCAGCAAATGCCACCACCCCCCCCCCCCCCCCGAAAAAAATTCCTAGCTACGGGCCTGTTTTGTGTGCATGTCGCGGTATAACATATACACTGTGATTCTGCTTCAGCCATCTCGTTTCTTCCCTCCTGTGGCATAAGTCTACAAGAGCCAAAGCGTTCCCACGTTCCCACCAAGGAGGTTTAAAAAAAATTCTGGAGTGGAAGCTCTCGCAACGCCTTGCCAGCACAAGTGAAGCCAGCTTTTGCCCACCAAAGAGCTCGGAAACATGCTCTTTTCTGGTGGTGCCTACTAAGAGATCAAATGGCTTTGATCTGTTAGTATAAATACTACGTTAATTATAAAATAAAAGATAGTTGTTGCCGACAAAAGTAACCCGTTGAGTGGAGTATTGGCGATTGATCTCCAATGAAATTTGCCATGACTTTGAGGCTTACTGATGAAAACTAGTAACACAAAGACAGGCTTGGAGCGTTATCTGACCCGTAAAAGTTGCCATATTAAACTTGTCTGGCGTGCGTGGAAAATGCTCGCTTTCCTTCGCCAAACGCCGATGATTTATCGTGCCCCTACTAAGATGGCGGCCGCAGCCGCCATCTTTTGGTGGGCACGGCTTCACTGTTGCGCAATAATCGCCACTCCAGCAATTTTTTTTTTAACCTCCTTGGTTCCCACTAGCTCGCACCACTACGAGCCACGGGACGCTCTTCAGTAAAGTGACTTGTTGGGCGAGTTGGTTCATTCTTACGGTAGAATTAGCGCAAATACCACGACGAGAGAAGATGGGAGAAGTATTTGCGTCGTGGTATTTGCGCTAATTCTACCGTAAGGGACGCTCTTCTTTTTCCCTGGCCGACTGGCCACGAGTGGCGTGGCGCTATACAACCCCAAAATGGAAAACTAGTGTGGGTCGCCAGCAATACGACGCAAACGCAGCACGGGCAACGATGCAGCATGGCCCGCGTCTCAGATAATTTTAATTTCGCCACTGGTGGCGTCCCGTGCGTTTCACCCAACGCCGCGTGCGTTTGTATTCCGCCGTTAGTATCCTGGAGAACGAACGGGGCATGGCGTAATTGTCTAAGGCAGCGAGCTGCGCGGAGCGAGGGGCCGCAGGTTCTAAACCCTGGTCGAGCGCTTCGGAATTTTTTCTTCTGAATTATTTTTATTTGTGGCTTATATATATATATATATATATATATATATATATATATATATATATATATATATATATATATATATATATATATATATATCAGGGACATGACGGCAACGGCAAAAATCCGCCGTTAGTGTCCATATAATTGCTATCGCACAAAAATGCCCCAGGAATTAAACTGGTGTACCTCTAGCAGACCCACAGATTACAAGTTGGCACAACTCTAAATTTCGCCAAGGTGAGGTATTGGGTTAGTTCGCTTTAACAGCGAAGCTGCTCTAGCTCGGCGCAAAATGGCTGTCGTGACCCAAAAACTATCATCATCATGAGCGGGTATGAGCCACAGAAAGAGAAAATCCAACTACTCACCACTGGCCCACTAAAAAAGAAGGCAACAGAAGGGTGGCAAACACCAATTAAGATTTATAGACAGAGGTAACCAGTAATTGAGAAAAGCTTTAATAAACTGGGATAACCCGGTACCCACGATCCGAAGGCGAGCATCTTACCCACCGGCTATCCAGGCACACTGACGGAACTTAGCATAGCCTTGTATAGTATTGTATAGCAAGGGGGTAGGAAAGGGAAGAGAGGGTGAGGAGGGGGAAAAGAGGAGGGGAGAGAATAAGGCATAGCATATGAAGAGTAAGAAAGAGAGTAAGAGAATCAATGAAAGAGAAAGGAAGAAATGGAAAATATAGAAAGATAAAAGGAGAAAAAAATTAAACGAAAAAGAGAGACAGAGAGAAAGAAAAAAATGGAAATAAACAGAGACAAAAAAAATACAGAAAAACGAGAGAAAGAGAGGGGAAAAAAAGACTAAGCTAAAGAGAAACAAAGCTGCCCAGCTCTTGGAGAAATATAGAGAAATAGGTTGCCCAGCGAGCACCAAAGGGCCCGTGCTTCGGTGTGCCGAGCTTTATGTGACTTAGTGAAAACTTTCAGCATTTTCATGTTCAATAAACTGTGCCACAGTTACAAGGCACACTACGTTAGGAAAGACGCACGGAACGATGCACTGAACGAGGACACCATTGCGCTCGTGGTGTTGTCCTCATTCCATGCGTCTTTCCTAACGTGCTATGCCTTGTAACTTTATTGCAAGTGGGTCCACATCTGAATATGTCTACCCCAAATTTCAAGGTGGCCCACCCCCACATTTAGGTTGGCCAACCTGATAATTCTGAATTTGCCGACCCCCATATTTCATGTTGGCCAACCACTACTTTGTATCCCTATAGGTATCAACGTTTTTTTTTAAGGTTGGTTAACACTTGGTAAAGTTGCTGAAAATGAACATTTACAATATTGTTAGGATAAAATGTCGTAACTTTGCAAATGATTTGCTTTTGTGGAAATACAAAGTATTACACTTTTCGCATAATGGGCAGGTTTCGCTGCGGTACTTTCGAAAGCATGGTTATATGCATCAAAAGCAGTGACCAAAATTGTCGACTATCGAGCATTGTTGTTTTCGTCTTTTATCCTTGCACTTTTTTTTATATTGTCTGCACCTAATTAACATCTTTTGAGGAGGCACTATGAAGAGAAGCACTGAGACATTTGAGAGTAGTAAAGAATTAGTTTTGAAGCTATACGGTCATTCATTTTTTTGAATCAGCACACATTTTTTAAGGACACTTTCCAATAAGATGCATAAGGCTTTAGCCATAATAATTTCAGACCTAAATGTGCTACAACTGCACAAGGCAGGATGTCTAGTGCTGAATGAATGCACATCCCTCACGCTCCATTTCTATCCTTACTTTCACAGAGGGTTTTATTCAAGCTTATCAGACATAGGGTGCAAGTCTGCATACTTTCGCTAAATTGAGAAAATTTCATACTATGCATGGGCATGCCTTGACAAGCATTTGTCTACATCAGTTTGTTTTTGTCTTTGATAAAAGATAATGCTGTCTTGCACATATTTCTAGAGCACTCCGCTGTACCCTGGATCCCAGCTGAGCCTAAAGGAAAGCCTCCTGATGATTGCAGCGTTCAGCCTTCGTCATAGTCTTTCAAAAGAAGCTACTGAGGATTTACTTCACCTTGTTGAGCTGCACCTGCCTCGGGAGACTGCCACAGTAACAACAAGTTTTGTTCTCTTAAAGCAATTTCGGAGCTTTCTCCTGATGCCCTCGCAGCATTTTTACTGCCCATCCTGCAAAGAATACATTGGCAAAGACGTTGGCAATGGGCTTAAGTGCTTGGAGTGCAACTGCACATATTCGGCAGAGGAGCTGCAAAGAAAGTCGTCATTTTTCATTGTGTTGAGCATTGAGGAGCAGTTACGCAGCATTTTGGAGTCCCAGTGTTCCAGATTGCAACTGGGTTCCGAATCCAACAAATCAGCCAGCTACGACGTTTCAAGCGTTCAGCAAAGCCTTTGTTATAATAGGCTGCCACTGTCCCCTAATGATGTTACTCTGACTATCAACACAGATGGCTTTCCGATGTACAAATCATCTGGATATGCAATGTGGCCATTAGAGCTAGCTGTAAATGAGTTGCCAGAGGCTGAACGATGGGATAATATGCTGCTTGGTGCTATCTGGTTTGGCCGAGAGAAACCGTACATTAACTGTTTTTTAAAGCCCTTCGTTGAAGAAATGAACCAGCTTTCAAGCACAGGTTTTGCATGGACAGATCAAAATGGGGGCTTGCGAACCACAAGGGTGTTTCCTGGACCAGTCACTGTGGATACAGTTGCCAGGGCACTAGTCATGAACATGACAATGTTTAATGGTGCCCATGGTTGTGCATGGTGTGAGAGTGAAGGAACTGTTGTTGCAAAAGGTTCGGGACATAGCAGAGTGTATCCCCTTGACCAAAAGCAGCCAAAGGAACGGACCGCTGCATCTTTCAGCAAGCATGCGATAAAAGCTGATGCTCAAGTCACACCATGCAAAGGGATAAAAGGGTTGAATGTACTCTTTAACCTCAATCACTTTGTTTTTCCTACTAATTTTGTAGTTGATTACATGCATGCTGTCTGCCTGGGGTTCGTGCGCTCTGTGACGCTCATGTGGCTAAGCTCCAAAAGAAAGGAGAAGTTTAGTTTGAGCGCCCACACTAAGGAGCTGAATAAACGGCTGACCTCCCTCCAGCCTGTACACGAAATTCGAAGGCTGCCTCGCTCATTTGAAGAGCGCGCCTTTTGGAAAGCCTCAGAATGGCTATATTGGCTTCTGTACTATTCACCCCTTGTTTTAGATGGTCTCTTGCCAAACCCATACTTCTCTAATTGGATACAGTTTGTTGACATTATGCATTTCCTGCTTGGAAAATCTATTGCTCTCGACAGGCTTCATGAAGTGCAGCAAAAAATGATTAATTTTCTGAAAGAGTTTCAGAGCCTCTATGGCATAACAGAAATGAAGTACAACACTCACCTCCTTCTCCACCTGGCAGACACTGTGAAAAACTGGGGACCATTGTGGTGCTATTCTGCTTTCCCATTCGAAGCAATGAACGGTACGTTGATCAAGCTTGTGAAAGGTACACGGTACGCGCACAATCAGGTTGCAACAAAATTTTCCTTGACAACAGCCGTGAAAAAGCTCAGCATGTCATCTGTTTCTGTTGGCTCATCTAAAGAGGGTACCCGTAACTTTATTACGGGCTTGCTGAAAGGCTACAAGCTGCGGAAGAGTGCAGTAACTCTGAAGTCGAGAGTGGTTGTTCACGGCATACATAAAGTGCCTAGCACAAGTATTGCAGATTTCAAAAAGCTGTCACACTCAGGTCTAATTTTCACAACAGCGTCTGCAGACAAATATCGCCGTGTCAACTCTTTCATTTTTTGTGATGATATGTTCTGCCGCATTGTAGCCATGGCTCTTACCTGTCAATGTCAGGAGCATGCTCAGGCATGTACAAAGAACATCGTAGTCACATGTGAAAAAATGCAAATGACCGGCAGTGTGCTCAAGTTACTGCCACGCAAGTTTGTTTCAGTGGACAGAACGAATGAAACTCTCACTGTGAGGCCAGAAAAAATGTTCAAGTGCATTGCTTTGTTTTTGAATGGAAAAACGTTTTTGTCAGTGTTGCATTCTGGTCTCTTTAACTGCTGAATTAGGTGTGTATGTCTGCTTCCAATATTGCAACACTAATTATCGAATGGTTTTAGTTTCCTTATAAGTAAATGTATCTAATGTCATTCACTTTCTTTTACTTATTATGTTTGTTGTCATTTTAATGAATGCCTTCCTGTCATGATCACCAGTTGTCATGGCTTGCATTTTAAAGGGCCTGTAACGACCCCACGGTCCAAAATATATGATGCAATAACTGTGCGCTTGTACGATGTGAACATGCTGCCGCACAAAACTGTGACAAAGCTGTGCACGTCACCTGTTTCTGCTGGGTCATCTAAAGAGGGTGCCGTAACTTTATCACAGGCTTCCTCAAAGGCTACAAGCTATTGAAGAGTGCACTGACTCTGAAGTCGGGAATGGTTTTTCACGGCATACGTAAAGTGCGTAGCACAAGTATTGGGGACTTCAAAGAGCTGTCACACTCGGGTCTAATTTTCACAACAGCGTCTGCAGACAAATCTCGCCGTGTCAACTCTCATTTTTTGTGATGATATCTTCTGTCGCATTGTAGCCGTGGCTCTTACCTGTCATTGTCACGAGCATACTCAGGCATGTACAGAGAACATCGTAGTCACATGTGAAAAAATGCAAATGACCGGCAGTGTGCTCAAGTTATTGCCACATAAGTTTGTATCAGTGGACAGAACGAATGAACCTGTCACTGTGAAGCCTGAGAAAATGTTCAAATACATTGCTTTGTTTTTTAGTGGGAAAATGTTTCTTGTCAGTGTTGCATCCTTGTCTCTTTGACTACTGAACTAAGTATGTATGTCTGCTTCCATTATTGCAGTACTAATTATCGAATGCTTTTAGTTTGGTTATAAGTAAATGTATCTAATGTCAGTCACTTTTTTTACTCGTGTTTGTTGTCATTTGAATTAATGCCTTGCTGTTGTCATCATTACCATGAGCAAGTATGTCAGGTATATACACAGCAATTTTTGGCTATGGTTGCTTAAACAGTAAAGCATGGTTTTCATAAGTGCATCAAATAAAGTTGCTTAAAGACATTGTTTGTGTCCTTGGTCTGCCCATGGCTGGTGCCTGCTTTCTGCCTTTTGCCATATGCTCAAGTGCAAATCTGTTTCTGCAAAGCACTGACAAAACTAAACATTTGGGTGCAGCTATCGCAAAAACAAAAAATATGAAATACACAAGCCGGAACTTATTGATACAACCAGTGATATGTAACCGTGATGGTAACATGGACAGAAATGTCTCCCACCAAAAACTGTCACAGCAGTTGAAAACTTTTCTTTACTTATTAATTGTCTGTACTGAAATTATGACAGTGAATTTTCTCAGGGTTGAAATACAAGGTTAATTATGTTGTAGCAAAAAATGAACAAGCACAAATCAGAGGAGGAAAAAGTGCACTTAAAGTAACTGGTGAGATAACATGGAGTGATATCACATGCTTAACAAATTACGATAAAGCATATAATACTTTGGCGCTCCCCCGCATTGGGTGCTATAGTTTCCTATGACTTTTTGGCAGGCATTTCATCAAAGTGACGTTAAAATGGTCACAATTAGCGACGCTAGCATTTATTATAGAATACATTAGAGCATTTACGATTCAATTTCGGGATTACCAGACACACAGCTACAAATTACTGTAAGAAAAGTCACAAACAAAAATTTCGCTGTCAGGTGTCCTTTAACATATGCACCTAAATCTAAGGACGCAAGTTATGTTGAAGTAGGTGTGTGTGTGTAATGTGTGTGTATATATATAAATATATGTGCGTGTGTGTGTGTGTGTGTGTATGTGTTTCAGGAGCACTATTTAAGCCTTTTGTTAATTATGAAGTGTCATAACAGAAAATTACTAATCATCATTCTAGTGTGTATACATCCAGTCGGTGAGCTATACAGTTCAGGAGCACTATTTAAGCCTTTTGTTAATTATGAAGTGTCATAACAGAAAATTACTAATCATCATTCTAGTGTGTATACATCCAGTCGGTGAGCTATACAGTGCGACATACTTACTGGAGGCATCGTTTTAGTTCTAATGTGAGCATGCGAGTTACGAGGGGAAATATATACGTGCCATGTACGCCAGAATATGTTAATAAGATATACAAAAACACATTCCTGCTCAATTTGACATGGTGTTTCAATTAATTAACGAGCCCCCTCAGTTATTTTTTAACATACCTTACAGCTAGGGCCCAATGGGGCAATAAGGAGTGCATGCTTAGATGTTATATCAACAAAAAGGTAGCAGAATTGCATAAAGTACACACGTGTGATAAAATTTCAATTAAAACCTTTTAATTCAGCAAAAAATTAAATAACTCCACTTTAACTTCTGTCTTTAAGCAGTCTATAGACTGGCATTTGACAAATGGAAATAACACGAATTAGTCAACTTTTGTTTATAGACACTCTATACACTGTGATTAGACAAAAAGCAAACTTCCTCAAATTAACTTTTGTCTACAGATTGTATATAGACTAGCAATAAACAAAAAGAAACTTACGCGTCTTAAAACTTTTGTTTATAGACAATCTATAGAATGCAATTAGACAAACGATGAGACACCATTTATAAACGTTTGTCTATAGAGTATCAAAAGATTTTCTTTAGACAAAATACTAAATCTACATAAAGGCAAACTCGTCTACAAGAAGTCTACAGACACTCTATGGACTGTCTAAATCCATTTTTGTAAGGGTCCGCGCCGCCGGCTAATCTCGGAGGCCATGCCGCTCGCGCTTAGACGACCGGCCGCGCTGTACCGCGGTGAGCGCACGCGCGTGCGCCGTTCCCGTGCTTAATTTTGGCGCGAACAACTCGAGCAGCCATTGCGCCAGTAATACTGCTCTATGGTTTTGAAAAAAATAACTTTGTCTGAAGGCTACTTTCTCAGGAAAACATTGGAAAACGGAGAGACGCCCTGCAAAGCAGACTACGTCTGTGCATACGGCGTCGAACAGAGGGCTGTGCCGTGGTGGCGAGTCCGTCGTCACCATTTTCTGGTTGCGTCCTGGGATTTGTGTCAAGCTAGTGCAGGCTCACAAGCCTCCATTGATAAGTACGTGCTGCATCGATACCAGCTGCCCACTACTCCAGTAAAAAAAAAAGTAAGATGCAAGCGGTAGCTGCGTCAACGTTTTTTCTGCCGTGGTATGTATGCCCAGCCCGCGGTATGTATGCACGCGGACGTTGATCAAGCAAACCACCTTGTTAGCATAGCATATGGTGTCGCGCTGTTATGCTCGAGGGCACGGGATAGATCCCGGTCACGGTGGCCGCATTTCGATGGGGTTGAAATACAAAGAACACCCGCGTACTGATATTTATGTGCACATTAAAGAACCCCAAATGGTCAAAATTAATCCTGATTCCCACACTACGGCGTGCCTAATAATCCTACCTTGTTTGGCACGTAAAACGCCAGCAATTGTCGATGTTGATGAAACACGTTTATTCTAAGCAGACACAGGCAAGCGAAAAAACTTACACAGTTCGTTAGGATTAAACGGGGAGTAAAAATTCAAGACTGCGCCGCTGCCGCACCTGCAGGTAGAAGCGCCCGGTCCAAAAGGTGACGGCAGGTGTGGGTAACAAACACGTTCTCACAAGTGAAGAGGGAGGGGGGGGTTCCCCAGTGTCGAAGAAGCCTGAAAGAACTCTTCTATGGACCGTTGGCACAAAGCCTTGCAATGGCTTTGTAACAACTCCCTATTAACTAGCCGCCGGCGAGGTGGCAGAACAAATTTCTACACGAGGAGACGGCGTATGCGCTCGGTCAAACAGTGGCACCAGGTAAGATCGCAGCCATCGTCGGAAGCAAGGTGCGGGACGGGAATGCTGGAGTCGGCTAGGCTCACGAGCGCTCACACGTACAACCGTATCGATCTCTCGACGGTTCGTACACCGCAAGGACAAACAAGCGCGCGAAAGTAAACAAGGTGTTTGAGACTCGGCTCTTGGTGCTCTAAGAGGCCTCGAATGTATCCTGGGAGAAGAACGTTAACCTAACAGGAGTCGGGAAGGAAGAGTGCAGGACAAAAAGAGAGAGAGAGTGTGCGTTTTCTGACACCCCTGTATTTATGTGTCATGTGCGTGCGTATTTGTGCCGCATTGCTTTTAAGCGACGACGCCTGAGCGACCAACCCGAAGCTGAACTCGCCCTTAGTGCAAGGTACACAACAAAGTTCAGTTATATAGGCTTTACTGGTTGGCAAACAGCGTTTGCAGTCATTTTATTATAGTGTAGTTGAGACAATGCCATCTTTCAGGCGACAATAATATCTGGAGCAGACTTTACATTATCAACAAGGGTAGCGATGTGAGCATGTTGGTATGTCATATTCACTTTGTAATAGCTCACGAAAGAACGAGGACGCTCAGGGAAGGAGGCATCTGAAGACACAGAACGCTGTGCCTCGCCAGATGTCTCCTTTCCTGCGGGTCCTCTTTCTTTGTTGCGCTATTACAAAGTGAAAATTCACGTTATCGGTGTTGCGCGCACCCACATAAAGAACTGCCATGTAGTACGATCAGTTCTGACAAGCCAGTGCCCTTCCTTTATCAAAGAAGATACACAAAAATATTGTTGGTCGTAGCACACCTTTGACTTCGCCATAACACTGTCGTTGCCTTACCGAATTACGTCTTATAAATAGTCGGAGTGTTTCGTCGCCCACAAAATATAGTAGATGTGCGGCCTAGGGAGTAACTGCACAATCCTGGTTTAAGCCAGGTAGCCCCAAAGTGTCGGGCGTACATTGAGGGGAACTGGATGTAATAGCAATTAATTATTTTGGCAGGCGTGTTTATATGAGTGATGCGGGACACGCAGACCATCCATCTACAGTGTACGGCGCGAGGATGGTTTCCCAATCACGTGAGAGAAAGTGTGGTCTAAACTGCCCTGAATGCAATGGAACTTTTTTTATTGCTATAAAGACTTGCCCTTAACGCGTAACACTTTGTGTGCATATGTGTGTTAGATGTATGCTGTAAGGTCAGTGCTGTTTACGAAGGAAGCACCATGTTTCCAGCGGTCCAATCTGGTCATGGAGCTACTGCGAAGGCCGGCTTGCAGTAGGAGACAGGAGCGTTCCCACTGTAAGCTTTGACATGTCCATATTAGAGGGCATGACATGCTTCCATCACTGGAACGGAGTATTTTGAACACGTGGTACCCAATGGTAAGCGCGACCAGTTCCACGTTGAGATGCCAGCTGGTATAAAGGCCACCCAGGCCCGAAGCCTCCTGAGTGCGACGTTCAACGCTCTAGCGATGTGAATGGGGAGGGAACAGACACATGATGAGATAAAGGCGGATAGCTTTGTCAGTTGGCAGAGTGTTGGGGGGAGATTGTTGTATGAGAGATGGATCTTTTCTTTGAAGGGTATGCTACGCAGGGATATGTCTCTAAGATCAGTTTGGTGTTTCTTACTGTGTTTCAAGCTTAAGAAAAAAAAAGCGCCTACTGCCATATGAAAGGGCGCTCCGACTTTATTAGAGCGATCTCGCTCAACTAACATGTCTTACTGTGGCAGTTATTGATTGTGCTAGTGCACTGCATTATGGTAACTTAAGAAGATTTTTCAGCAGACTGAAATATACTCAGTGTAAGATCACCCATTGTCGTTTTTGAAAAGATACAACATTGACATCTTACGTCCAGTTTCACGCGGTATATTTAGCACAATAATGTTATTTCCACAATAAAGTTGTTTCCATCCATATATTTAGCACTTTAATGGGCCATAATCGCTTCCACCCGTGCATCCTGTTCGTTTGACGACAACCTTGGTCATTATTTATGACACAATGACTCGTCATTAGACCTACGTAGCACGCCTATGTAGCATCCTTATTGGCACAACGCCGGGAAAGGCAATTTTCTTCAGAGCGATTTGAACCCAGACCAGTGAGGCCATGTCCGTTTGGGAGCCAAGCGCGCTAACCCCACAACTATGGCACAGCAACGCTTATTGCCTAATAATCACAGGGGAGGTGCAGTACGCCGACATTGCGATGAGTCCTTAATTAGCACATTCACTCGATGCCGAATATGGTTCAGGCGGCGGTATTGCAGTATATTTTTGCACTGCAGTTGTGGTATAAATATCTCTTTAGTTTGGTAAACCCCACATAGTGGGCATAAACCATCTGAACTGAGAAAACAATAAAGGCTAACGCAAATCGTGTAGGTGCAAAGTGCTCTTGTAACAGTGCATGACTTTACAGCCGAAATAATAATTGAATCCGGCGGTATTGTTGCGTTTCTAACGAAATAACGCACTGTGTTTAAGAACATGCACCGATGTTCAGCTCAGAAACGCAATTGCTTTTTCCAAGCGGGAAGAAGTCTCCTTGGCGCTAAATTAGGTGTACGAACAAAGTCGTACAACATCACACAGGTCTGGCGTAGCGTGGGTCTTACAAAAGCTTCTGTGTGGTTCGCCGTGCGGATACTATAATTACGCAGTAAGATATAAAAACAAAGATTCAGGTTCACAATCTGCACTGATATTCACTTATGCACTGCTGGCCTATATTTTTGTTCGTAGTAAAGAAGCAACTCGTTCGCTGCGCAAGAAAAACTGGCAGAGGAGCGCAACCCAGAATAACGGGAAAGTGATCACCACATAGCGTAACCGCGCATCAAGAAAAGGAAAGGTCGGGGAGGCATGGAACGACAAGTACGCACAAACCCAGCAGATGGCTATGCACTGATGGAGAAGAGGAGAACATCAAATAGGAAATGGGCTGAGCGTGAAACAGGAAGCGAGAAAGGGCAAATCTAACAGGAGATTAGCATTGATTGCGATGGTAATTACGGATCAGTGTTGCAGCTTGAGCACTACAAGAGAGAATGGCGTGAAATAACATCGGCGCGGCGCTAACATGCGCCCTGTTTCCGCAGCTCTTTCTGTTGAAACCAACGTAATGCCGCTACCCTACACGAAGGGCTCAGAGTCTGTTATAGTTGGTCGATAATTAGCGCATCTGGCGTGCAGTTCCAGTCGCATCGCCCTTACTTTTCTGTCGTTCGCACGCGTCGAGAATTTAGTCACAACAAATTAATCGATTTTTTATTGTGATCGCACTTGATACATCGCTGAGCCGCTGAGAAGCACCTTCATATAAATTCATTTACGAAGACGATTGATGCATTCACATAGATAAAGGTATGTGCGCCTAAGCGCACGCAAGATAAAAGAAACAAGACGTAAGCGTTGTGCCTTTCTCTTTTCTGTGGTGTGCGAATGCAGGCCTAATTTTTCCTATGATAAATATCCATAAACTAGCGCACCTTTCTGTTGTTCGTGAACGTAAGTTTAGCAGGTCATGGCTGATGAATAAACTTAACTTTGCTAAAGAAATCTCGCTTGTTTTTTTCGCGTGTCAAAGATTATAAAGTAAATCGCATTTTGCAGATTTCTTGGTGAGGTGTTTTTTGGGGTTTAACGTTCCAAAGCGAATCACTATATGAGTGACGCCATGGTGGAAGATTCCGGATGATTTTGACCATCCGGGGTTCTTTAATGTGCACTGAAATCGAACAGAACACGGGTCTTAAAGGGCCCCTCACCAGGCCACATAGCAAATTTTAGTTAGACGCTGGAAGTTGTTGTGTGCCGAATGAAGAGCAGTATGCCGCAAGATTTTTTCAGATCGGTTCATTGCGAGCTGAGAAAAACAATAATTTGTAGCGGCGCGAAACCATGATGCGAGGAGGCGAGTTTCAAACCCTTGCCACTCGCCCCGTGTAGCCTTGGCAAGCCAAATCTCTTCCCTGCCCTCTTCACTTGACACATACGCATGAACACGTCATGCGCATGCATGGTCACGTGCGCATGACGTGCCCGAGCCAGCCCGAGCACGCGAGCGGCGTTGCACGGCCGCTACCTTTTTTTTTTATGTAGCGGTCATGGGCGTTTTGTCGGCGTTCTCTGTGGTGTACTGCCTGTTTCTGCGGGACGGGCATGAAAGTTGAGACATTTGTACGGGCCAAGGAGGTTGGTACGGGCACGAGAGTGGCGCGGTATCATGAGCCAGTGCCGCATTAACGTTTACTTGGACGAGGTAGAATAAACGAGCATAATGAGTGCTCGAACGCGCCAAAACATTACTTTCGTTTCCGGGGCCGGCGTCTGCTCGATGCGCTAACCGCGGGGACACGAACGCATGGGAAAGGGAGGCAGATTAGTCCCGCATCTCGCTGCAATTCACGAAAAAGAAATGAAAAAGACGCACACATTCCCATTGTGTGTCTCATTATTTCTCTCAAGTTTTATTAATCTATTCAAGCAAAAGATTACACAAACTACACATGTCGTGTCAAATAATTATCGCAGTGTCACGTGCTACTGTTGGCGACGTCAGAGCACAGTCGTATACGTAGAGGAGCGACGTCACAGCACTACCATCTACGTAGGGCCATTTTCTCATGTACGTCATCCCCTCATTCTCTAAAGCGCGCGCTCGCGAGAGGAAGGGCAAGCAGCGTTCACCTTGAAATTTGACCCATTTCCGCGGCGCGTAGCGTTGCAAATTTTGGCAGACGTGATCGTGAACGCCCAGTGTATGCATTGCGCTCGTTAGCTCAAAATTGTCAAACCTGGTGAGGGGCCCTTTAAGCATTTCTCCTCCATCGATATGCGACAGCCGCGGCCAGGATCGAACCCACGTCTTTCGGGTCAGCAGCCGAGTACCATAAACAATTATTGGGTGGGGGTACTGGACCTCTCCGTCGCCTGTACCTGGACCTGTGAACCAGAACAAGCCTTCCGATGGCGTCTCGGTGGCATTGAAGCGCGCGGTGACTCTGCTGTAAGTCCTCGCACACACGCAGGCAGCGCGCCGTGGCATTCAGTATGACCCACTGACATCATTATATATAAACCATGCTGTAGCACCAGTACCATGGAACGCTGCGTGTCTTACGACACGTGCAAGCTATCTTTGGCATTACGAGCTAAAATGCTGTGACCACAGTAGCCGCTGTCATCAACTCCAACATTCTACATACGATTTGTGGCAACGCTGTGCAGTGTGTCCCTTTTTGTTCTCCGTCGGTGTTAGTCACGCTGTTAGGCACGATGAATCGAGTCTCTCGTCATATGGTTCTGGCCACGCCGCAGCACGCCTGCTTAGTTATCAAGCTCATATTTACTGCAATTTATATTGCTCTAAAATCTGCTACCCTTACTTAATGACATTTACAATTTTCTTGCTAAAGCTGTTGCATTCATTTCGCTGCCCTTGTGACGAAGCTGTCTCTTTCTTTCGTTAACCGGAGCGTGTATTTTTAGCCGGCGCAGCTGGATTGAACCTGGGCTGCCTGGCCGAAGAGACAAGCACAGGAATTATTTCGCGGACCTTACCTATAAACAGCGCCGCAGAAAGAAAGAGAAGCAGAACACCAAAGTGGCCAGATATGTAAAGGTTGAGAAACGAAAATAGGAAATGTGGGCTGCAAGATGTGGCGATGCTTTTCGAAACACTGGCAAACAATTCCCTACGAAGGCAGCCCAGACGCGGGGATATATCGGTCCTCTGGGGCAACCATCCGGAGCAAGAAACCGAACCCTCGAGAACACAAAGAAAAGAAGCGAGCATGTCTCGTTCCAGCCTCTAATTGGGAGCCCCGGCTTTGAGGATCATTACGGCAGTGTTCGATTGTGTGCTGTGGATTGCGCCGCTGCGAGAGAAGGAAATAAGGGCAAGGGAAGGGAGGCGCCTTCTCGGGGTCGTTTATCAGATATGCCCCTCTGAGGAAGACCG
Source organism: Rhipicephalus sanguineus (assembly GCF_013339695.2). Lineage (NCBI taxonomy): Eukaryota > Metazoa > Arthropoda > Arachnida > Ixodida > Ixodidae > Rhipicephalus > Rhipicephalus sanguineus. The sequence continues at coordinate 23,796 of NW_023615252.1, forward strand.
CGATAGCTTGGCAGGTAGATAAAAGGACAAAAACCTGAATGGAACACAACATTGGAGGAAGACACCGAAAAGCAAGAAAGACCAGCAGGGGCGGAGCTGCGCACTTCCTTATCGCCATTTCCTTACACGAGAAGCAAGCCGCCGCCACTTCCTGTGTGAAGACTGTGCTTTTCCTGTCGAATGGCTGGTAATAGTCCCTGAGGAAACAACACATCAAGCGCACGACGACAGATGCGTTCGACGCTCCTAAGATGCCGACGAAGCTTCGTAAGAGAGGCTGGGAAATTGAAGGTAAGAAAGTAAACAGATAGACTTCCTGCGAGCCATTTGGTTCGGCTGTTAGCGATTGCGCGTTCATACTACATAGGCAGCACGCCAGGCGGTGAAATTGGCTGAGGCGGTGCAAAGGTAAAGGCTTCGCTCGCTGCGCGGATAACGCAGGAAGAGAGACAAATAAGTGGTATTGCTAAACAGATAGTAAAAAAGAAAGAGACGACGTCTCAAAAACGTAATATATAAATAATAACTGTTTGGGTTTGACGTCCCAAAATCACGAAATTATTATGAACCACGCCGTGATGGAGGGCTTCGGAAATTTCGACCACTTTGGATTCTTTAACGTGCACCCAAATTTAAGCACCCGGGCCTCTAGCATTCTGCTAGAGGACCGTGTGCACGAAAATGCGGCCGCCACGGCCGGGATTCGACCTCGTGACCTTCGGGCCAGCAGTCGAGCACCGTAACTCCCTAGATCACCGCGGCGGGTAAATAAAAAGTTTATTCAGTCAAAGGGTAGATATACAGTCATTGAAATATATTGCCGCAGTTACATAACACAATTCGCACGTCACGGACAAGAAAACAGGGCAACGCTGGAAGGAGAGCGAACAACGTTTAATGTGTCAGTTTTGTGCAGTTACGTATTTTGTTCGTGTACTTATTTTTGCAATGTTTCTTTCCCGATATATAAGCATGTACCATCTCATTCAGCTATCTGGTTGGTAACATTATATGTAGCTGAGAATTGAGAAATCTTCTAGCATCACCGATCTGACCGAAGTAGGATTGATATTGCCCGGGATGCTATTCGTCGGGAGCGTCAAAAGCATGAGAAAGACGAACGCCAGCACTCACTCTCCCCCTTATTTGGTTATATGGAGGAGTCAGCCGTTCGAAGGAGCTCAATATCTAGGCAACGACGAAAAAACAAATATTGCGAGCAGGGACAAGACGTAATACAATTGCGACACTGGCGGCAATTTCCAACGCGGTGAATTTATCACCACTATATGGCAGCATATCGTTTGTCTTTTACTTCGACACCGCCGCTAATTTCGGATACAGCAGAGTCGAGCCAAATTTCACCGGTATATATAAGCGATGCAGCAGCTGGTTCTACAGGGCCCATACACATTTTCAACACTTGATATCACGCCGTACACGCTACACCACGTCATTATTCTCGGAAAGGCAAGCGAAATGCTGAATATTTGCAACGCAACGACGTATGTGCTCAACGCATAGTCAGTTTTTTTGTGTTTGTATGGAATGCTCAAGACGCGATGTGAGATAGGAAGCGCGCGTCATAAGTGCATGGAACCCCAAGAGGCAGCCATGACGCAATACCGTCTCGCAAGAACCTAATATTACAAAAGTGATGAACGCGAATTCCAGACCTTCTCGTAAGAAAGAAAAGAGGCGTTATTGGCGTACTCTGTCGTGCACATTATCGCGAAGCGTTTCTGCTCAAAAGGGCAGTATCATAGATACAGTGTATAACAAGCCTATAATGGCATCTCCGCTTAATTGTTTCAGCAGGCGTTAAGATGCTCAAAAAATCATGTCAGCCAAGATGCACCGACAACTCAAAGCGGGATGCGTTTCTAATGCGGATAATTCCTTATCTTTAAGCCGATATACTTTGACAAGGAAGCTTTTAAACTATTAGGCACGATTCCCGATGTGCTCTCAAAGGGTTTTGAGACTTCTAGCGAAATATGTGATTATTTATCAAAAATTCTGAGATCCCACGTACCGTGGGAATCGATGTTATGCGAAGCATGCGCGGGATGGTGACTGTGGCATAATTTTTAACACTGAGCGCCACGTTACGGAATGCCGCTAGAGAAATGAAGAAGTGGCATACGCACACTCATATGTTGAATAGCCGCATATGAATTATCTAACCAGTTGTTTACATGCAGTTGCGTAACGATGCCAGCAGCAGAATGGGTGTTACCGACCCCAGACGCGGTAAGCTGATATGTAGTCCTTATATTCTTCAATACCGGATAGCGCGAATCTGAGCAAGACAAGGAAGGAACACAGATGCACAGGACAGGCGTTACTCGCAACTAAACTTCATGCAGGAAAGTTTCCCTAGATATATCCACGGCCGAGTGGCGCGCGCAGGCGCACTGCACGTACGTTACAGTCCCAGTTGCAGTTGTTACAGTTGGTATGCTTATACTTGTACGTCATGACGGAGAACGCACGCACGTTTCACGAACCCGTGTGTATGTGGAAAAGGAGTTCTTGACAGTTCTTGAACAAGGTCATCATCACCATGATCAGTGAGCACCAGCAGCTGGACCGGACTTGTTAATCGGACCCGTTCGTGATCGCGGCTACGAGGGGTCTAAGTGCAGTGAAGTGCAAGCTATTGTACAGTTGGTGGAAATCCAGGACGCCTTTTACGATGAAATGATCTATGATGCCTCATTTTGATTCCCTGTCTTTTGATTCCCTGTCCACATTCAAGCCGTCTTTCACGCAGTATAAGGACCAGGCGTTGTTGGGTCGCAAGAAATCAATGTTGAAGTCACCGGTAATGATGAGAGGCCTGGTTCTCTCGGCAGGTTTATTATAAGAAGCATTGATCGCGGTTTTTGCGTAATCCACGTGGTCCACGTTGCGACCATGTGGACGAGTGGATTGTAGTTGGCGTCTTCCAGGGGTGTTCTGTCTTCAGCTTCATCGCTTTCTTTGCGTCCGCCGCGGTGGTGTAGCGCTTACGATGCGCGGCTGCTGACTAGAAGGTCGCGCGTTCGATCCCGGCCGTGGCCGGTCGAATTTCGATGGAGACAAAATGCTAGATGCCCGTGTACTGTGCCATCTCGGTACACGTTAAAGAATACCAGATGGTCAAAATTTCCGCAGCGCTTCGCTACGGCGTCTCTCGTAACCATATCGTGGTTTTGGGACATAAAACCCCAACAATTATTATTATTAGCACTTTTCTTGCGTGTCAATGAATGTGTCTTCGCGGTTGCTGTGTTGGTTGAGACTCTGTATCACCTGTGGCACATACCCGCATAACATGAACTCTGATAAGCTGGTATGTGCCACACGTGACTGAGAGAAAGGGTTTCATGACGTACGCGACAGATATTTTGCGTTAATCATGTGATGACCAGTGAATCATGTTTGTAATACACTGATCCCCTGTTATGCCAATTGTGGTATATTACAAGTTATGGAATATCTTGAATAGCCAGACTTTTTAGAGAAAAAAAAATGGCGAAGCTTGCACTAAGCAATAAGCCGCACAAGCCTTGAACCAACGAAACTCGACGATTCTGAAGACTAATCTGGTGTCTTGGTTGTTTCTAGGACTCAGCTAGGTGATGAGGGCTGTTTTTAAGTTGCTTCTAGGTCGTTGCTAGGCTGTAGCTAGGTGATGCTTGGTTGTTTCTACGTTGATTCTCAGTGCAGAGAGAGAGTTTCGAGTTAAACCACACAGGGTCACAGACACGACACGGATGTCCAAACTCCAGAGACAGGAACTCGTGCTAAAAGCAAGCGTTCGCACCTTTCACAGATCTACGGGCACGTCGTCGTTGGCGCAGGCCTTCCATCGCTTCGTGGTCTTCTCGCAGCCGCCGTTGCCTTTCCCGTTCCCTTGTTTCGGACTGACTGTTGCCTTGTTCTTCCTTAGTGGAGCAGTTTTGAGTAGTGGGATTTACCCAGCTTCTGTGGCACATATCTGTTTATGATGATGAGATTTCACTGATAGCCCGCACCAATTTCTGTGGCACATACCCATTTGTTCGGCTAACTGTTGTCTTCTTCATTATGAGTGGGCCAATGGTGAGTAGTGGGAGTTACCCAATTTCCTTGGCACATACCAGATAGGCCACACAGGATAGGCCGCACAAGTTACGGCTGCCATAAATTGCTTCGCTCTTATAAGAGAATAAACGAATGGCTTCGTTTGACGCAAAGACATCCCAGTGCACATTAATATTTCGCAATGGGCTCACGTGAATTGTCTGAAGTAACGCAGCTTGATGCTTGTTCGAAGTTGCGGAGTCAGCTTCCAAGCCTACGCGGCGCATATATGAATATTAATGAGGCATAGACGCAATTTCTCATTCACATTCGAAAGTCTCGTTGAAAGCGTTTAAGTTTACGCGTCACAGCGAAACCAATAAGGAAACTTGGTTAAGGAACAATGAGATCTGTTCGTATGTAGAGTTACCGCCAAGTTATGATAACAAACCGCCATTGTTCTTGACGCCACACGCGCCTCGTGAGACGTTGAAGAATAGCAACCAGAACTTTCGATTAACTGAGAATATTTCGAGGAGGCCACTTTCTGAATAGCGCCCACCGGAATTACAAACCTTCGAGAATCTTATAGCACAGTATATTAGAGGCTGGAGGTTCGTTTATATGCAGGGATACATAATTTCAAACGACGACGCATTCCTCATTACTCAATGTAGAGTTATTACTGTACGCCTTATTATGGGCGACTTTCTTTGCGTCGGCACGACTAGTTTAAAGGCCGTCGTGCCGTTTACGCGTTTCACAAATATTCTCGCAGATGCGTACCATGATTCTTGCATCGTCTGTAATGCAAGAAACGCTTCTCTCAAACACAAGACAGTTTACAGCGGCGGGCTCAGGCCACGGCACGGCTAGCTGGAGTCCCGAAGTAGAGATCCACTGGCCGTGCCGAGGTTTTTTATCCGATCATATTCAAGTAGAAGTGTCTTTTTCTGTCCTCCTGAGCTATAGAAACTAAAGCCACGGGTATGCATGCGCAATGATTTGTCGCACTTTATATATACGAATGACGAGGAACATGCTCGTAGTTTATAATTATGTTCAACAGAACGCATCGTTCCGCCTTATTTTGCGTTAGAATATTGAAGTTGAAGGTGTAATGATATAATAGAAAACATGCTTAGCTGACAAATGCTACGAAAGTGACATCAGAAGCGATGGTTCAAATTTTTTCTGATAGGAAACCGCAAGCAAACGTCTAACGCGAACGACTCAGCAAAGTTCTGAACGAAGGCTCTTTTGTTCTTTCTAGGTACTTGCATTTATTTGTGCCAGAAAGCGCGCACTGACGGTGTCCTTGAAGAAGCGCTTTTTTGCTCAGCTACGCTTCAGGAAGCTGCTCAAAGAAGCCTTCTTGAAAACCCTTCGTATATTTGATTGTCTAGTTCATTTATTCTGGCAGCATATGTAAATAAATAACCAAACAAACAAATAAGAACGACCGGCGAAATTTCGTGGTGAGCGGTTTGATCATGGTATACTGAGCTACAGTTATTCACAGAAATACGCTCTTAGGACTCTTTCTGACTTCAACCTGTTGTCTGGTTGGAGTATGCAAATTTGGGTGAGATGGTAGGTGTTCACTACGATACTGCACCGTAGCTCACACGCAACAAACGCGGACACTGACACACTGTTCGTCATCGTCCTCGCTGTCTGTGTGCACGCTACGGTGGCGTGATGTATTTGTTTTCCGAATTTCACTCAGAGATATGCTGCTTATTGCGTGCAACTCTCCGCGGAATTGAATACACAAAAGACGAAAGATTGACGTAAGCGTGCAAAAAAAAAAAAAAACGAACAAGACATGCTTTTTATAAAGCCTGAACAAACGGAGGGAGCCTGTTTGTAAAACGCTGTACTGAACGTTCGAAGCGACGCTAGCAGGAAGCACCTCAAGAAGAGTAAACACTTGGGTGTTATCCGCGAAAAACTTCTAGGGATTCTGTCGCGGCAGAGAGTAAACAAGGCCAGCTTTATTTTTTTCTTATGTCCGTTCGTTATGCGGCGCTCTGTCACGGAGCTTTAGGTTAGTTCAGTTACGCACTAACACAAGCACACAGGCACAGACGCAGGCAAAGACAAACACGTGTATGTGTACTTGTACAGAACAGTTGGGCAGGTTTTGAGCGCGTGCTGTAATCGCGCTATTATTATTAGCAGAGACTAAATTGTTGCACGCGGTTAATTAAAAAACGCTTGACTCTTCCCAACCGGTGTCTCTTCCGGAGAAAACAGGTACGGAAGCACTCTGAGCACGTTCGGATATCGTGCTGCTTCTCAACGTACGCAGGAAACTGAAAATAAGAATCTAATGTGTCTGTTTACTTTTTCACGAAATGCATCGCTCAACCTGGAGCCCAACTGCCAAACGTCGCTCGTCACACACACACACACACACACACACACACACACACACACACACACACACACACACACACACACACACACGCACGCACACGCACACACACACACACACACACACACACACACACGCACACGCACACGCACACGCACACACACACACAAGAAACACCAAAGTTTTTTTATCGTTTAGACGCAGTCTTCTTAGCTTCGCACTTGGCTCGTTTGTTAGTTTTCTTTAAGCCTACAGGCAACACGCAACACCAAGAACACAAACGAAAAAGGCAACAACGAGCTCATCTCATACTGTCCCTGAGCGTCGCACTGCGTTGATCTGGAAATTTCTAGGCAAGTTTGGAACACTAGTCTTTTTCTTTGTGTTCTTCAGGAGAACGAAAATCGAAAGTGATGCGCTGCTGCCTTCGTAGCACTATCGAGGTGGCATGCGACGTCTGCCGTTCAATTTCGGCAGTCCAATGAAGTTACCATTTGTTATGAAGTCCCCCGTTCATATAAACAAAAGTGACGTTGTCTTTTAGGCTGTCGAAACGTAGGAAGTGCACCACGAAAAATAATAATGCAGAACAACAGTAGGCGGGCGTGCGTGGTGAGGAGATTCAATTGCGAGGCGCCTTGGTGCAACATTGACTTCTAAAGTGAAGTCGCGCAGCTACAACAACAACAACTACTAGAAGAATTTTAGCGGGTTGTATTTTGGCGCAATAGCTCGAAGACAGCGTATTTAAAAGGGGCAAGCTCGACCTGGAACTATGAGAGAGACGTTGGGAGAGAAAAAAATTAATTAGTAAAATATTTAAAGTAGTTATTTTGGTCTGACCTCCCAGTCCAGAAGCCCATTGTATTTTGTAGCCTCCCCTTTCGGCTGAAAGCGACGACAATAGAAAACGAAGGGCATTTGACTCCCGCAAGTGCAGGACTTCAAAATTGTAGCATTCGTAACGCGTCTGTACCGGTTTCCACAAAGGCGACATATATCTGAAGCATCAAAGAGTCCGCAGTTCACTATCTAATTGGAATAGTCGAGGAGGTGGAGGCGACAGCCCTTTATCTTCTACGGTAGGCGTAAGCGCACCTTAATCCCACTAGCGTTCCTATCAGCTGCATTAGATTCGCAGTGTAGCCCGAACGAAACAGGCAGTAAGCGTCATGCTGGCTTTGTCTAACTTTGCACTTGGTTAGATTAAAAATCCTTCATTGGGGGTGTCTCAGGAGCCAACGTTTCGATAAGCAGACTTATCATTGCCAAGTTTTCTTGTAGAAACGTTGGCTCTAGCGACACTCTGTTCAAAGATTTTTCATCTGAAAGGTTCCATCTTTTCCTCAACTGCCGCTTTACTTGGATTCCACCTGGCGCTGTATGACACCAATGCTTTCTCGCCACCCATGGTCCAACTATAGCATGTAAGCCAGTGGTTATCAAATGGGGGACCACGAAGCCATTTTTGGAGATCCGCTGAAACCATTCTCGAAAAAAAAAGAAAAGAAACGCGTTTTTCGGAGGCACGCTATGTTCCGTGACAGCGCCCCCTTTTGATTTTTGGTATACTTCACCGCATCAATGCTTGCGTTCCGGCGGAGCAATCTTGTTTCCCCTTCTCCGTGAGATGTTTGTTCAGCTTTGGTTGCAGATTTCTACGACGTATGCAAGCGAGCGTACTTTTTCTAGGCTTGCATGTTTGAAGAGCAAACGTAACTAGAAACGTGTTGAATGTGGCTGCAGACCACAAACCTTATTGAGAGGCTGTTGAGATAAGTTGGCGTGGCATTTCAGATTGACCATTCTTTGTCAGGGAGAAATAAAAGGCACCTGTTTAACACTGGATGTTGCGTTAAACATTGACCCTCCCCTTTTCTCCCACTGCAAGGGGACCCTCATCACTTCCACCAGTCCACAAGGGGTGCCCAAACATCGATGACTGAGAACCAATGCTGTAAAGGTGTTGCGCCGCTAAGCTCCCGGCCACGCCGGCCATATTTCGATGGGGAGGACATGCTAGAAAGCCCGTGTAGTTCGATTTGGGTGCCCGTGAAAGAGCTCCAGGTAGTTAAAATTAGGAGCCACCCGCTACGACACGCCTCATAATTATGTCGAGGTTTTCGCACGACAAATTCCAGAAAGTACTTACTTAATAGTTTTATTGCGATAGCAATTATATGGACAGTCTCGGCTGAATGTTGCCGTCGCCGTCGCCGCCGTCATGCACCGTATATGTATAAGTATGTATATATATATATATATATTGTAATGATGAAAAACGGCACAGGGCACGGGCGCGCGATCGGCTTGTGCAAGGAAGAGGAAGACGAAGGGAGAGAATAGAACAGCCGGCCTATTGAACAGGCGTTGTGTCTATGTCTCTTGTTTCTCGGCATTACAATGGCGCAGTCGTCGAAAACGAAGCCTTAAGGCCCACACCGCCTGTGCTCGTGCGTCATCGGTGTTCCAGAGCCGCCATCCAAGGAAAGCCATCCGCGCTTCCTCGGCCATGGAACCGGCCTATCTGCCGCCGCACCAAGCGCTGTTCCGGGACGGCGTCCACGCCTCCTCCGTACCTGTCAAACTGCCGGCGCTGATAGCACCGTCTGGGGACGGCGTCCAGGCCTCCTCGGCGGCTTTACTTCAGTTTACAGACGCCGCGCTACCGGTTCACGACCTCACGGCGCCCGGGATCTTTTCTGGGAACGCAGTTCACGCTTTCAAAGGTGTGGATCGAGTAGCAAAGAGTCTACCAATATTTGAGCCGCCAAGAGACGCCGTCCACGCTCCCTTGGCCGTGGATCACGCCGGCGTGAGTACTGCGACCGCCGCATACTCCGCGGACGTGATTTCCTGCTCATCGGGCGCCTCACCCGACAGAGTCGCGGAAGTCTTGCATGCCTTCACGCAACTGTCTAAGCAGCTCGACGTCCTGGCGTCGACCAACTCCGTGTTCGCATCTACCGCTTCATCATCGGCTGTTTGGGCAGTGCCGGAGTTCCGAGGCTTCCAGGACGACGCTGCCCTGTGGATTGAGGCCATCAATTCTTTCGGCTCTCGCCATGCCTGGCACGACAACCAAAAATGGCTGGTGGCTATAGACCGCCTTCGCGGTGGTGCCGAGGCATGGCACAAGTACGAAGGTGTCAAGCAACGTTCCTGGACCGAATGGAGTGGCAGGCTCATTGCTGTTTTCGGCCGGATCGACGTTACACCACCAGCTTCGCGACATCAAGCCACACACCACCAAACGCGGCCACTTCTAACCGTGCAGGTCCACGTGCTCGGAATCGGCGAGCTTACGGCTGTTGTACAAACTGGCGCTCCACGCACGGCGCTGCACCGACGCCATGCCCCAGCGAACCTCGAACCATGGCCTGAGGCACCCCTGCGTGGCCTCGGTGGTTGCGCATTTCCTGTCGGGGCGCTAGACCTGCACCTCCAAACCGAAGCCGGGAGCAAGTTCCTTGCCGGCGTTCCCGTCTTCGAGGACCTGCCCGGTGATATGATCCTAGGGGCTGACTACCTCCTCTCTGGCGAAGTTCGCCTCACCGTAGATTCTTCTGGAGTCAACCTCAGCCGCTTGACTCCAAGTGGCGCATCATCCCAATGCTCCCAAGTCGACAGACCACAACCCGAAGTGTCTGCTGATAACAAAAGCACCTTCTGTGACCAGGCGGACAAACATCTGCTGGCATCACAGCCGTCACTGGCCGAGGGTGCGAATGCTTCGCTCAAAGAAGCCAATACGGAGGCCATCGATGCGACCCGAGCAGACGTGGCCGGCATCGGCCATTCCGGAAGCCTTCCGCTCCAGGTCGACGGAGCCAGTATCGACCATTCCGGCAGCCCCACGTGCGAGCCTGGTGACGACGGCAAGTGCTCTATTCTGACACCTGGTATACCACCTGAGCGCCGTGCGGACCAAGACGAAGTGGCTCTCGCCGTCATGGGATCCGTCACTGACCGGTTGGCCGGCGACCAGCTCGACCAAAGTAGCGAGATGCTTTCGGAAACCTTCAGGAGTTCCGACGTGGAACGAAAATACGGTGGCGTTCACGTGCACGGGCGCGGTACGGAGGCACCAGAAACCACCGTTTGCCCTTGTTACCGCAGACTTAAAGATTGCAGTGACAGCAACGCAGAAGCTACTACGTCGAATCACGACCACACTCCGCAGCTTGTCCAAACTTGTAAGCATTCTTCGCTGTGCAAGTGTTTGCCCGCTCAGCGCGCAAACGGGGATGAAGACCAGCGCCCCCAACTGCTGCAACAAAATTGTCAGCTAAGCGTGCAGCGACCACAACGGCACAGCCAATGCCGCCCTCCGGAGCTGTCTTTTAAAGAACGTCCAGACAGTCTGCAGCTTTTGAAAGACCGACCACTGAGGTACAGTCAGTGCAGACTACCAGACATTAGTGTTGCAAATGACGGTGAAGTGTCCAGGACGGCTAAAGACAAGACATTGTGGACAGGATGCCATACTTGCAGCGTGGCCGAGTGTAATGATGAAAAACGGCACAGGGCACGGGCGCGCGATCGGCTTGTGCAAGGAAGAGGAAGACGAAGGGAGAGAATAGAACAGCCGGCCTATTGAACAGGCGTTGTGTCTATGTCTCTTGTTTCTCGGCATTACAATATATATATATATATATATATATATATATATATATATTAAAGCCACAAAGAAAAATAATTCAGAAAAATGCTTCTGAAGCGCGGAATCGAACCAGGGACCTCTTGCTCCGCAGCGAGTGGCGCTAACCACTACGCCACGAAACGCAGATCCTCCACGTAGCTAACGGCGAGCGTTATATACACACCCTTTACCGCTGGACAGACTCAGAGACGCTAGGCACTTATAAGCGTTTCTTCATTACCAGCGAGATGGCGCTAGGAACGCGACGGCGGATTTGAAAGTCGTCGGCGAGCTCGCTCGCTTCTTCTTATATTTGCGCAGGGAGAACCTTGCCCTTCCGCTGTCTGCTCGCGCGGTTTTCTCGTGCTGAGGGGAAGAGGGATGTTTCACGCTTTCACTTTAATGTCCGCGCTCATGTTACGGAGCGTACGAAAGCCACTCGAGCTCAAAGGACGCCGCTAAACGAACAAACAGAAGATGAGCGCGAACTATCAAGTGTCACAGCTCGACACTTGAAGCACTCTAGTTTCCTTCGCTGCTTTGGCCGCCTTTGCAACAGGAGCGCTGTTCAAACTGAGAGTATCCATTGGCGAGCCTCACTTCGTATAGCATTAGTTTCTCGCTATCGCATTCATTGCTTCGCCCTTGGGGCGAAGCTGTGACTTTTTTATTCGATCGTATTTCCGGCACAATGAATATTCTTTGCCCGCAATGGCGCTGGTAATACGGAGTTTTGTCAGCTTACCGTTATGCTCTTGTTTCTGACCAGCAGCATTTCTTCAGAGTGTTCCTGTCATGTGAACACGTCGCACCCGCGAATGTTCAAAGAACTCTTCGAACTGTCGAACGCAACGCTACGGCTTGCTACCGCTGTCAACACTTCCGCCTTCCGGTCAAAGTGTCAATGTTGTTATTGTCACCTTGAAGTGCACCACGAAAACGAGAAATAGTAATCCAACGATACAGCGAATGTAGTAGCCGGCCCACAATCATCGTGAGGGAAGTCTGATAGTATAAAATGCCAAATAACGAAGCCTAGCGTACTGATACTAACAATACACTGATAGACCTCAAGTAAAAGATAAACAACTGTTACTTGCGAGCACGCCACCAAACTCAACATGGAAAACATAGTTCCTTGCCAAGTAAAAAAAATGTGTTTGATCCCTCTGTCCAAGGAATCGATATAACACGAAAGTAAAATGTGCCTTCGAAGAAGCAGTTGAATATTTATTGTACATCGAGAACTTGCACATTTCTATCGGTTCTTGGCCCGCATGCCACCGTTTGATGTGGATGGACCCACGTGGCACATCTCAATCACAACGAGTAACATCCATGACGATGACCAACCACCGTGGCATGGACGTTCACCTACTAATCTGCAACATTCGAGAAATTACCTCGTATTTATCGCGCGGCTTCGGGTTGGCGGATTGCTTCGGCGAAGGTACGACAACTTCAGTCCTGCTCTATTGTGTGCAGCAGCCAAGCTGAGCGTGTTGCAGCACGCTCAGCTTGAAATGGGAGGAGCACTGTTCGTAGCTTGAGCCGTATCCGACCTGCCAACGCACCGGATCTCAGACGCCATTGTCATGATGCAGTCATTCGCTTCACCGCCATAGATGGTGACACCGCCCGTGCCAACCACGCCAAAAGAGCGCATGAGAGGAGAAGGTGTTGGAGGTATTAGGCGCGTTCCTGAAGCTACATGCGCATGTGACGGTAGCGCAGTGGGTAGAACGGCAGGCACCTATCGTCGTCGACAAAGCGGTTGGGGGTTTGATTCCCAGGTACACCACGTCAACGTAACTTTTCCTTCTTGTTTTTCTCTGTCACCTGTTCGTATAAATTTTACCTACGTCATTTCGGTGACAATGTTTAGAAATGACGTCAGTGAAGCATTGTTGGACCCCGGCTTAAACACATGTAAAAAAAACATTCATGGTAACAAATAATCTTTCTTCGTATAAAATCAAGGCACGACTCCTAAATGGTTTTGAGTAGGGGAGATTCTATTCTTTTATTCGAACAAAGTTTCGATAAATTGCTCTCGTCTTTCTACAAAAACGCCAGGCCTGCGCGGAATGCGCAGCACAGTCACTGCGAAAGCTGGAAGAGCGGCATTTTTAGAGCCCGTTGTAAACTCTCTTGGGGCTACTAATACAAGAAGAACACTAGCAAGGTACCCACTACGCCATAAATCACAATATTTGTGAAATTGGGAAGCACCTACAAACCCCATCATTCGTCACTGTGCGCAGAAGCGAGGTTCCACCTACACATATGCAAGGCATTATGTGCACTTTGTTTACGTGACGACTGACGACGATGAAGAATTGTGGCTCAGCCCTTTGCAATGGGTTGGAAGCTTTTAACGGCTCACCAGTTACGTAATTCGCTTTGTGTGACGCCCTGTCACTATTTCACTTTCCCACCATGCAATATAACATACGCTGACGTGTCAAAGAGAGACAGAGAGAGGGGGAAGAACTTTATAGAGACCCAGAGGAAATGGATGATGGGCTTATGGCCTTCCTTGGCAACCAATGCAAGTGCACTTGCGAGGAACCCACTACACTATAAATAATCAGAATTTCTCTGAAATGGGGAAGCAGCCACTATGCCATTTTTCTTCATTCAAGGGAGAGCCGTGGTACCCGCTAAACATATGTGCGGCATTATGCGCACTTTGTTGGTGTTCTGCCTGATGACGATGAAGAATTATTGCAGATCCCCTTGTAATGGGTTGGAAGCATCCAATAGCCCACTCGTTGCGCAATTCGCATTGTGTGACGCCTGGTTACAGAATTCGCGTTGTGTGATGCGTGGTTGTTATTTCCCTCTTCTAACAAACTAAATTACATATGTTAATGTGGTTCCTTCCGGATATGAAGCCTGTACAGCGTCTTTTCCAAGCGCCGGCATGGCTCTGAGGGACAACACTGGGCTCCCACGCAGAGGGCCCAGGTTCGAACCCTGTTCCATTCTGGAAATTTTTTCTTATTTCGTTTTTTTTTTATTTCGAGCGATAGTGGTTACGGACACCGGCGGCGGCGGCGGGCAACTACGGCACCAAAAACGGCCATTGAAATGATCTCATAACAGCTTTCGCTGTAAAAAGCTCTAGAGACAACAGCGAAAAATTGTTCAAATGAATCTCGGCAGTATTAAAATTTTTATTCCAGCCGAAACTTCGCATTTCGCGATGGCTTCTCGTACGTTTAAAACTGCATATGATTGCGGCCCCTTTGAATATATATGCAAACTCTTCTAACGAGCAGCCGAACTGCGAAACCGGAGCAGTGATCTGTATCTTCGCGTTCCGAGCACGAGCCAAACCTGAATCGACGAAAAAAAAAGAATGCCAGAAATAATCTGCGTGTCGCTTCCGCATTTTCCCGTCTTCCCCTATAATAATTCATGCTACACTGTTGACCTTCGCATCTTTTTTTTTTTTTAGTGTAGCTTTCTATACTCTCGTTTTTCCGCCAGACTACGCTGTAACGAAACGCGGATGCAGCTGCAAACGCTACCCGGAAGGCGAAATCAGGAGAGAAACGTATAAAGTTACGAAAAAGAAGATAAGGGCACACAGACAAAAGCGTCAAAGCTACAACGGACAACCCCGTAAATGCTGACACGAGGGCAACGGAGCCTTGAGTTCGGCATATCTGGTGAAACGTGCTGGGCCCGATGTGAGCGTTTTGTATTGTTTCCTCACCTTCTTTGATTCGGCGGCGGGCAGTATTTGCCGAAACCTTCGCAAAGGCTCTTACTCTGTTGGCTTTGGGGTCGAATATCTATGTCTCCCTCTCTGTTTCACTCTTTCCAATGTGCACTTATACTTGTTTCTAGAATGTGAGTGAGAATCAGAGAGGAGGGGGTACTGTCAAAGTCATCGCTTCTCTCTCTCTCTCATCTCTTAACAACGTAACCTCGCGCTGTGAAAAACTTTTCAAAAAAATGAGAGGCAGAAAGAGCACCAGTCTCTCTTTCTCTCTCTCTCTCTTTTCGCACTCTCCGACCTCAATTCGAAGGCCACAATACTTCTCGCTTTTCGGATCTTCCCGTTCGATGCTTCCTCTATTTCCACAGAGACCATTCTTTTGCGGCCTGAGAAAGAGCATCGATTTCTGTTAAATCGATGTGAGATAAAGCGCAACCGCAAGATCACCGCCCGCTTCCCACATTTCCTATAGCGCGCGAGCTTTTGGAGGAGCGGGAGAGTCGGCGCTTGCGTAACGGAAAAGCAAAAACAAAATAATTGATTTTCGTTCTCGTAATGAACCTGCAGTATGGAGTATCTATGCAATCAAGCTATGCAGTGACGCTGTGCCATTTAGATCACAGCAGCCCATGCACAACACATTTACGTACTGCGCGTCGGGATCTTGACAGTGGCTAATCTACGCGTCCTTTATCTGATTTTTCTTAATTTTTTTTTGCTGGAACAATATTCCCTAACGCCGTGTCGTTTATCACACGATTTACATATTTCTTAGTTTCCTTGTATACAAACAGACAGGAAAGCTCTGTTGTAGAGCAGCTCCAAAGGTTATTGCACCAAATAAAAGAAACACTGTTTATATTTTTTATTGTATCTTTGTCACCGCAGTGCCTTCCTGTGAAGAGCGTTGACGGCAGAAGCCAAGCTTTTACAGTCGTTGTGTGAATGGACTTCGCATTTATGCGATTTTTTTATTGCTTCACTGACTGATACGAACCGACCTCAGGTGCCATTTAGACTAGCACTTTTCCTGTATGTGATTGTCACTGATTTTATTATCGGTAAAAAGAAGTAGCACCAATATTTCCAAAAAAGGATCACCTCCTACAGAACATTTATTTTTAAAATGGGGAAATTGCTCAGCCGAAGTTCACAATTGTGATTCGCGACCCTATTAACATTCATTCATTCATTCATTCATTCATTCATTCATTCATTCATTCATTCATTCATTCATTCATTGCAAAGTGTCCCTACACCTTATAAGTTTGCTTATATTGTTTTTTTACTGTCACCACTAATCCAGTGGTCAGAAGTACCTTAGGAATCCGCACGCTGAAAATTAAAGTGTTGGAGATAAAATTACCCGATGAATATGTGGAAAACAAGTTCTTCCAGTGCGCACACACACTCGCAGACTTCGAGCCTTTCGTATGGTCTTTCTTGTGTTCCTCATCTTAATGATGAGTGCACACACAATGCTTTTCTTTTCTTGTTACATACTTCTGCCCATGTACGGTGCTTTCATCGTTCGCACACCTCGAGAATCTCTGGTTTTTCTCTGCAATTTTTACAAACGACCGTTCCTTAGTAAGAATAGTTTTTGGTTTCTCTGTAGGAAAATGAAAAAAGGCCCAGGATTTAAAACAGGGCATCAAATTCCTGGCAAATGTTTAGTGGCGCCGAAGTTGAATAAACAGACCTACGCTTCTCCCACATTATTGTCTCTTACTTTCTCATATCTTTCGTTATTTTTCACTCAAGTGCGCCCTTACAGCAATCATCTCCTTTTCCTGTTAAAGCTATCTGAGTATTTTCTTCCGTCCCACACGCACGACATCAGCAACAACAAAACAAGCGCAATATTTTATCATTTGCACACGTGGCTTTCAACACGCATTGCGTTGTTTAGAAGAGTACACCTGCTACGCCTTTTATCAGTCACGAGAACGAAAACCAAGAAAACGTGCCTTAGCTCTTGTTGAGTACCATTTACATGTTTGAAAGGAAATATTGTGAGAACTAAAGGCTGTTCTGTTACGCATGGCAAACATTCCCAAGTTTTTCTTTAGTACAGCATCCTTCAATGTTGCATCTTGCATTATCTAGCTTGAACAAAATATGCCTAATTTTTATATTTAATACAAAACTTCCGCATAAAAGATTTCAAATGCGAAGCAATTTTTAGCAATCCAAAGGCACTTTGACCATTTCTTACATCTATCTATCTATCTATCTATCTATCTATCTATCTATCTATCTATCTATCTATCTATCTATCTATCTATCTATCTATCTATCTATCTATCTATCTATCTATCTATCTATCTGGCCTCCTATGGGCGCTCCTGTGGTCGTCTCATCAACTTGATAGGTACCAAAATTGGCATAGCAAGACGTGAGTGATTGACAAACACGACTCAAAGGTCGTGGCATGAATAACGTCACTTCACTGCCGCGCACGTCATTAAACTCTTTCCACCAGTCACGTGTGGAACATACCCGCAGAAAGTGGGAGAAGGGGAAAGTGTGAGAGGAGGTGTGTGGAGAAGTTTCGCGCATGCGCAGTAGGGGTGGTCACGCCGCACACGCCCACCGGATTGAACTCCGCTATAAGATGCTTAGCATCTAAAAACGAAATAAGAAAAAATATCCGGGATGGTACCAGGTTCGAACCTGAGCCCTCTGCGTGGGAGTCCAGTCTTCTACCTCGGAGCCATGCCCGTGCTTGAAATTACCTTGCAAAAAGACCCTATACAGGCTTCATGTCGGGAAGGAACCACATTAGCATATGCAATATAGCGTGGTAGAAGAGTAAAATAAGCACCAAGCGTCGCACAACGCAAATTCTGTAACCAGGCGTCACACAATGCGAATTGCGCAACGAGTCGGTTGTTGAATGCTTCCAACCCATCACAAAGGGCTCTGCCATAATTCTTCATCGTCATCAAGCATCAACAAAGTGCACACAATGCCTTACATGTGTTCAGCGAGTACCACGGTTATCAGCATAATGACGAAAAATTGCATAGTTGCTGCTTGCCTACTTGAAAAAATTTAGGATGATTTATAGCGTAGTGGGTTTCTCGGAAGTGCACTTCTATTGGTTGCCAAGGAAGCCCATAATGTTCCCATGATTCAATTCCTCAGGGTCTCAATAAAATTAATTCCTCTCTCTCTCTCTTTCTCACGTTAACATAGGTTATCGAGCGTTGTGGGAGAATTAAATAACGACCGGGCGTCACACAATGCGAATTACATAACTAGTGGGTCGTTTAAAGCTTCCAACCCATTACAAAGGGCTCAGCCATATTTCTTCATCGTCATCAGCTGTCGCATCAACAACGTACGCATAATGCCTTACAGATGGTACCCCGTTTCTGAGTAGAATGAACAATAATGTCATTGTGGTTGCTTCCCAAACTAAAAAAAAATTATGATTTGTGGCGTAGTGGGTACGTTGTTAGTGTACTTGTATCAGTAGCCACAAAAGAATTTATAACGGGCTCCTACCTCCTGAGCGGGAAGGTGCGAATCATCCCAGGAGCATCATCATCATAATCTAGAAATGCCGCTCTTCCAGCTTTCGCTGTGACTGTGCTGCGCTTGCCGCGCAGGCCGGGTGTTTTTTTTTTTAGTGTATGTCAGCCAATAACAGCGACAATTGACTTTGGAAGTCTTAACGGGAAAGCGTTAAGGAGCCCGTGTCGCAAAAAATCCTTTGCTGCCGTTGACAGCATTGTCGATGAAAGACAAAAAAACATGGCTGATCCCTCTTTCATAGGAATCGGTATAACACGAAAATGAAACGTGTCTTTACAGGCGTAGTTGAGCGTTTGTTGTGCATGTTTTCGGTACAAGGGCGAATGAATGAATGGTATAGCAACAAATTGTAATGTCACACAAAGAACGGCAAGCAGCTCGAAACTAGCAAAGCACTGTTCGAGCAGAAAGGACGCACGGAAAGAACATACACAGAATGAGCGCGGACTAACAACTCTCACAGCTCGACAAATAAAGCGCGCTTCTCAAACACCAAGGAGGACGCACGAAATGAACGCACAAGTATGCACAGAATGAGCGCGAACTGTCACAGTTGTAACTTGTTTGTGTGTAAGCAGCGCGCTCCTTTGGCAGTGCCGCGGCAGTGGCGCGAAGTGGCCTTCGTGCTGTGTGTAACTTCAGCGCAAAATTGCAATGTGATAACAAGACGTACAAGCCGCCCCCAATCACGAGATAAGCGGGCGCGCGCGCGACAACGCCCTGTGGAGGCACGCGCGCATCGCAACCCGCGGGGCGATGACCTTTAAAGCGCACGCTTCGAGCCCTTCGTGCCATCTTGCTTGTGATAATAAAAACACGCTGAAGTTCCACGAATCTCTGAGTACCGTCAACGGTAAATGGTGCAAATAAATATCTCGCCGTTAGTATGTTCAAGAACGTGCGGTCTCTGGCCGAGTCGGTACGTGCCGCGCGGTGTGGAGCGAGGGGTCGTCGGTTCGGTGACGAAACTCCTTTATACAGTTTTTTTCTTTGCCATCCTTAGTGTATATTTTACAACGTCATATCCATGACGGAAATGGGTCAGGGGAGCCGTGGTGGATCCCGGCACCAAACACTTTCGTGTTAAAATCCGGATGGAAGCAAAGAATAAAAAACGCCAGGCCTGCGCTGAAACCGCAGCACAGTCACAGCGAAAGCTGGAAGAGCGGCGTTTCTAGAGCCCGTTAAGCTCTCTTGGGGCTACAATACAAGTACACTAGAAAGGTACCCACTACGCCATAAATCACAATTTTTGTGAAGTTGGGAAGCACCTACTAAGCCATTATTCGTCATTCTGCGGAGAAGCGAGGCCCCAGCTACACGTCTGTAAGGCATTATGTGCACTTTGTTGACGCGACGACTGATGACGATGAAGAATTAAGGCTCAGCCCTTTGTGGGTGATTCCACGTAAGATCGAACAAACGATGGCTGGTCGACCTCTCAAACTTATTTCAAAATTTTATATATTATTGTCTGATGAGTGGAAAGAAGAGATCCGCAATTTGTTTTGCCGCCAAAAATTTTTTCGAACCACAGGAAATCAATAATGACGAAGAGGTGGAGTGGAGCGCTCATCCGCTCTGCTGTTTTGGCCAACTTTCGTTATGAATTGCACAAAATATATTAAAGTTAGATAGCTGAAATTTATTTACCTAAATATATGCATGTTTTTGCTTCTGCTCAGGTATTTTTAGTTTTTATGTGTAGTGTAGATGTTTTTATAAAAGCCTCAAAAATGGCCCAATCGGCAAAATTTTCTTTATTTTGAAGGTCTTTATCTCAAAAAAGCCTTGTAGCAGAGCGACAAAAATTCTGCATTACGTTCTTCGCATGCTTATCTACCAAATTGCCAAATCTTGTATTTATATAACTTTTCAGTAAAGAGATATGATCGGGCTAAGTTCAAGAAAACACCGAACAATGGAAACTTCTGACGACAATTAAAAAGAACCCCACTTTTTAAATTTCTTAAACTTTGTCCACTTATTCTCCTCCACATCAGCTTTCGCAATCATTAAAGACATGTTGCATAATGTCGTTGCACTAATAGTTACGGCCCCTCCAATGAGACCCTTAGGCAAGGATGGGCAATTCCGACTTCTTGCACAGCAAGTGTATAAAATGCAGGCAGGATTGAATTTTTTTTTATTAAAAGGCCAGCAGGTACCTAAAAAGGTGTTGCCGGCACTGAAGACGTTAATTTTGAAATATTTTGGTCACTGCAGCGGCCACGAGCGCGGAGCTACCGAGTAGGCGCGCGCGCACCCGAGATGTTCGTTGTAAGAGACGGCGCAGTGAGAGCTCGTTCTCGCGTCCTCAGACCGATTGTGTTCGAAACAGCAACACCTCTCGGGTGATTTGAACGCACGTGCACTGGAGCTTCGCTATTCTATCCGCTCTCTGTTCGCATCTCAGCTAGGCGCTGATAACACGGCGGAGATGGAAGCAAGATGAAAACTCTATAAGGGAGCTATGAGCGCTCGCTTCACGCACGCTGCTGCCACAGAAACTGCGCTGCGCCAGTTGCGATCAGTGGAAAGCATGAACGTGGCGCTCCAGTGGCAAAGCAAAATATGGATTGTCAAAGGAAAGAAAAGCAAAACTATCGGTAACCGGATGCGTTTGTCTATATTAGATGTCGGCAGCAGACGGCGTGAACTGGCCTCGCGTTCGGTGCGCTGTTCACACTTCATTCGGCGCGGATAGTTCTTGTGCTTTGCTCTTACACTACTCCGCCTGTGCGTCTCATGACGAGAAAGTATAGCTCTGAATGAGTCTATTGTGGAGACTACCTTTCGAAGCACAAGAAGCTTAAAGGAGTACTGACACGAATTTTAAAAAATTTCGGAGTGTTGCTCTAAATAAAAATACTGGTGTCGAGAAACCTAAAACGACTATTGTGGTGCCTGGGAATGCGTCCTATACATTTTAATTAGCGCCACCTTAAAAAGACACTTTCGGGTTCGATATCGAGGGGGTGGCTTCTCAGTGTCGTTTCATAGCAGTGTGTCGTCACGGAGATACAGAAATTTGCGACGTACTAGCGGTAAATCCGTCATCTGCTCGTGGTGCAATAGACAACGATGAGTGAATTGTCGTCCAGTGACCCTGACAGTGATTTCTACGATTTAGGCTGCATGCAGGACGCAGAACTCGCGAACTCAGAGGAACTGTCTTGACTTGTCGGGATAATATCCTTGCAGTGTGGCTGGCTTGCAAATGCTCAGCGACGAAAAGTTCAAAGTCAAATTGAATATTTTATACGTGTTCTCCGACTCCAGTGTGTGGACAGCGTGGACACATGCATACCAACGAAGCAAAAAATGTCCATTTTGCGATGTCTCAAAATTGTGTCAGTACTCCTTTAATTATTGCAAAGAAACCAAAATTTCGCAGAGTTACCGACCTAGACATAAATGCTTTGAAGGAACGTTTAACGCCTGAAAGATCAGTGACTGTCAGTGAGACGGACTACTTGTGCTACGCGTGCTTTTGCTACCACTGCAATGAAAGATCTTCACGGAACGCACAGTTTAACGATGATATTCTTATGCCCCCTGAAAAAGAAATCGACGCAATTAACCAGATCACTGCGACTACCGGTGCACGTGCGTTCAAGTCACCCGAGAGGTGTTGCTGTTTCGAACACAATCGGTCTGAGGACGCGAGAACGAGCTCTCACTGCGCCGTCTCTTACAACGAACATCTCGGGTGCGCGCGCGCCTACTCGGTAGCTCCGCGCTCGTGGCCGCTGCAGTGACCAAAATATTTCAAAATTAACGTCTTCAGTGCCGGCAACACCTTTTTAGGTATCTGCTGGCCTTTTAATAAAAAAAAATTCAATCCTGCCTGCATTTTATACACTTGCTGTGCAAGAAGTCGGAATTGCCCATCCTTGCCTAAGGGTCTCATTGGAGGGGCCGTAACTATTAGTGCAACGACATTATGCAACATGTCTTTAATGATTGCGAAAGCTGATGTGGAGGAGAATAAGTGGACAAAGTTTAAGAAATTTAAAAAGTGGTTTTTTTTTTACTTGTCGTCAGAAGTTTCCATTGTTCGGTGTTTTCTTGAACTTAGCCCGATCATATCTCTTTACTGAAAAGTTATATAAATACAAGATTTGGCAGTTTGGTAGATAAGCATGCGAAGAACGTAATGGAGAATTTTTGTCGCTCTGCTACAAGGCTTTTTTGAGATAAAGGCCTTCAAAATAAAAAAAATTTTGCCGATTGGGCCATATTTGAGGTTTTTTATAAAAACATCTACACTACACATAAAAACTAAAAATACCTGAACAGAAGCAAAAACATGCATATATTTAGGTAAATAAATTTCAGCTATCTAACTTTAATATATTTTGTGCAATTCATAACGAAAGTTGGCCAAAACAGCAGAGCGGATGAGCGCTCCACTCCACCTCTTCGTCATTATTGATTTCCTGTGGTTCGAAAAAATTTTTGGCGGCAAAACAAATTGCGGATCTCTTCTTTCCACTCATCAGGCAATAATATATAAAATTTTGAAATAAATTTGAGAGGTCGACCAGCCATTGTTTGTTCGATCTTACGTGGAATCACCCTTGTAATAGGTTGGAATCTTTAAACGGCCCACCAGTTATGTAATTTGCATTGGGTGACGCCCGGTCGCTATTTCCCTCTCCCGTCATGCTGTATAACATACGTTGACGTGTGAGAGAGACGGGGGGGGGGGCAAAGAACTTTACTGAGACCCCAAGGAAATGGATCATGCGCTTATGGGCTTCCTTGGCAACCAATACAAGCGCACTTGCGAGGAACCCACTACGCTATAAATCAGTGTAATTTTACTGAGAACCCGAGGAAGTGGATCATGCGCTTATGGGCTTCCTTGGCAACCAATACAAGTGCACTTGCGAGGAAACCACTACGCTATAAATCATTGTAATTTTTGAGAAGTAGGGCAGCAGGCACTGTGCCATTTTTCGCATTCTACGGAGAGCGTTGGTACCTGCTATACGCATGTAAGGCATTATGCGCACTTTGTTGATGCTGTGCCTGATGACGATGAAGAATTATGGCAGAGTCCTTTGTAATGGGTTGGAAGCATTCAACAACCTACTCGTTGCGCAATTCGCATTGTGTGACGCGTGGTTACAGAATTCGTGTTGTGCGACGCTCGGTGCTTATTTTACTCTTCTACCACGCTATATTGCATATGCTAATGCGGTTCCTTCCCGACATGAAGCCTGTATAGGACCTTTTCGCAAAGCAGTTTCAAGCACCGGCATGGCTCAGACGTTGAATACTGGGCTCCCACGCAGAGGGCCCAGGTTCGAACCTCGTTCCATCCTGGAATTTTTTCTTATTTCGTTTTTTTTTTTCTTATTTCGAGCGATACTGGTTACGGACACCGGCGGCGGCAGCGGCAGCAGCGGCGGCGGACAACTACGGCGCCAAAAACGGCCGGTGAAATGATCTCATAACAGCTTTCGCTGTAAAACAAGTATTATATAGACCTCACTTGCGTTCCAACATTCATGGTGCTCTCAGTAGCTATCAGCGACACGACACACTTAGCAAACGAAGAAATAAAATTGGGCCCGGCTAGTGTTGGGCCCGGCGTAGTGTTATGCGAAAGCGCAAGCTAGTATTATCAACGGCCAAACTCGGCCAAGGTCGTATCAAGGTCAAACTTCGAGTGGGTCATTACATATCCTAGACATGCCAAGTGTACTATGCCATTTATTGTCTCATATACTACAGGTCCAATGCCACATTGTGCCAGATTGTGTACTAGCCATTGGCTATGGGGCTAACCAGTGTTGCGTATGCTCATGTAATAAGAGAACTTGAAATAAAAAGGTTTGATTGATGATTGCTTGTTGCAATGCACGTCTATCCATACCCCCACTCCCCCAATCTCCACCCTTTCTTGAATCAAACTGAAGCCTAGTGTTCTTTCCTGGCCTGTACTAAATCTCGATAAGTAGTGTAAAGCCGTTTTCGCGACAAGAAAGAGAAATGATCAAACGATTGAATTATGATCCCCGAAGACATAACACCAAACTTCAAAGCTGTGCCTTTTCGGGAAGATGGCCGTCAGGCCGAGAGGGTTTAATGTTCTGTGCTTCTAAGCTCCAACGGGCGCTTAATCACGCCCGTACACGCTTAATCTCAGTGTCTAACCATCCTTGCCTCCCATCGATACGAGACTCCGCAAAGGCACGCCGTAGTGTTAAAAAATTACCGCAATGACGAAGCCCCTAATTGGGATTAATTACGAAAATAATTCCCTCCTGACAGAAGCAACGCAATTAGCAGGACGCAGAACTCACTTTGCGTATATCGAAACACTAGCGGAAAGAAAAATGATTACTCAATTGTGTTTTTTTGCGACTCGTTTATCCCTTTTGAATATTATTAGGCTGTACGCTTATATCACACGTTCTTAAGCTCGTTAATTTATTTGATTTGGGAATACCCATCAGGTTATCTAAATTTGCGCAACTCACTACATTGCGCCCAATGGAGGTACTTTTTAAGTTTCTTTTAAGGCGACAGCCTTAAGTTTCTATGTTTCATGGTCATGCGAGGCCCATTACATATATGGTGCAAGAAAGAAAATTCGGCAGATCCCACGTACTGTGGGAATCGATGCAATGAGAAGCATCCGGCGGGAAGGTAACTGTGGCGTATTTTTTTACATTGAGCGAGACGCTACGAAATGACGCTGAAGATAGGCGCAAAAGGTATACGCACACACACATGTTAAAGAGCCGCACATGTGTTATATAACCATTTGTTTGCGTAACGATGCCAACAGCAACATAGTTATTACCAACACCCGACGCACTAAGCCGATATGTAGTGTTTATAATTGTCCGTTATGATGGAGAACGGACGCACGTTTCATGAACCCGTGTGCATGTGTGGAAGGGGTTGTCGTTCGCCTCCAGTCGTGGCCAGGAGCAAATTTAGCTGCTTCTGCTCGCTGCGCTGCTGTCGGATTTCGGAAATTCAATTGCACGGTGCCATACGTCGCCACCGGGGCTCGGCGCGTCATTCTATATCGCTATGGGTGCAACAGTGATTTCGCCTTCGCACTCTTAGGAAGTTTATATTAATGTCTCATACTACCACGTCAGTGTGTATCCCGCGAGCTATAACCACCTCAGCCATCAAGCCATCCTTTCACATGACACATATGAGATCAATGAGAAATTTGCGCCAGTCCTTGCAAGCCTTTTTTAACATCTCGCGGAGGAACCGATGTTAAATATTTCTCCGTTTGTGACTGTCTGTGTGTATGCGGTGAACACTGACGTGTGTGCGCGTATTACTTGTTCCCCTCTTTTCTCCTCGCTATCTCTATTCTTTTTCTCCCCTTCCCCCTCCCCCGTGTAGGGTAGCAACCGGGTACACCTGGTTAACCTCCCTGCCTTTCCTTCGCTTTTATCTCTCTCTCTCTTGCGCCTTCTTTGTGCATCGTCCAAATTAGACTATCTATGATGAGCATTATCCCACCTCTGCAGCTCGGCGAGATGCGCTTGCGATATTAGAGTCTTTGTGCGCCTCCTTTTTCAAGGCTACGTGTGTAAGCTCAGGCCCGTCATATCATAAATGCGGCGTTTCTGAGTAGCCCGCTGCTGAACTCGAGTAACGTGCGTGAATGTATGGTCATCGCCACGTTGCACTTTGGTCAGGAAGACAAAGGTTCATTTTATTTATGTTTGTCCTTCCAAACTGATTCTTCTCCTGTCTGTCTTCGAGCTAGAATTCGTCACTACTTCAGGCCATAAAATGACGTCCCTCGAGTAACACCCCGAGCAGGATTATTCCGATTTCAGTGTGAAAAACGGAGAAACCCTCTCGTACGTAATGTATGCCTTATATATCACTATATCGCTATATATATAAGATATCGCTTATAGCGATATCGCTCATATGTGGCTGCAAGCGATATCGCTGCATGCGCATATCGACATATGTAATACAGCACTATTATTTATCGTCAGCCCGCTGCCACAGCACAATGACTCATTTGTGACGTCGCACAGTTTAATGGGAGCAGTCCCATTCATTCTCCCTAAGACAGCGATCATGTGCACGTTTATAAAGTACGTGCATTGTGTGCATACCAGCGAGCTGCGCTCCTACACCCTGCAATTTTATTGTGTTGTTGTTGTTGTTGTTTGGTTTACGGTTATGTCAATGTTATTGAATCTTTTTGATACTTTTGCTTACAGGTCCGGCTAACGACAGCAAGACTGCACCGTATGAACGCAGGCAGATGTTGCAAAGCAGTTGCCCTTAAACTGCGCCTAAATGACATTTTAAAATGACACTCTAACCATTCTTCTGTCACCGTACCTCGCTTGCATGGCAGGCAACTTATAGAAACAAAATTGTGCACGACTATCTCCCTAGTCACCCCATCGGATAGCAGAACAAAAGTTGCGATTTACGCAACAAGGATTACTTGAGCAGTGCAGATTATTTTCAGAGCACCCATCAGAGAACTCGAGCCTCTATACATCGGTTTTTGGACATGTACATTCGCAAGATTTTGCTCAAGATGATAAAGAAAGTGATGAAATCAAAGCAAGAAAGCCTGAAAGAACAGCAAACTGAGCCGAGCCCACAAAGGGAAACCCGATATGTACGACAAGATCATGCAGAAAAATTTCGGACAGAGATTTTAGGGGAATTCTCGGGCTTACCTAGAAAGGCCTTGCGAACAACAACCGTGCCCGACATCTGATGCCCGAGCTCCTGATGCACTTACGGAGCAATACCGCCCCGGGTGAGACATTCTATCCTTCCATTTCTTTCTACGATACATCCGACGCTTACGACATTGTAGTTTAAGAGATGTCTGCAATAGTAGCCAGTAATATAAAAGAGCGGCAGCGGGACATCATCGCCTTTTGCTGTTTTACTTCATTTTCGCAAGGCAGAAAGGGCTAGAGGGTGTCAGTTAAAAGTCAGTATAAAGAATGTTGCGTCACTGGGGCTCTCAATCCACGTACGCGTTCTAGCACTCACCTCGCTAGCAATTGAGCAAATTCGTTTTACGAAAGCACCCAAATGGCTTGTTTTGCAAGAGTGTTGTATCGGCTGCGCTCACTCTTGTACGCAAAAGGCAAAGTCCATTTTGTCTGCCTGGCCAGCTGCTTTTGTCCAGCGTCTACGACTTCGAAGAATAGACGCACTCTGGCCGGAGACGCATTTTGTGTGCGGCATTCTGAAAACTTTCCGTCTTCATTTTGTACGAGCTATACTGCAACGTAACGGTCCTTCTCATCGCGATCTCAGCAAATCAGTTCGCAGTGAACGGAAGCATGCTCTACAAAAACAATTTACTACGTTCATGTTACTTCCCTATTAGGGTGTGCTCACGGGTAGGAGGTATTATGTAATAGTAAACAGCAACATATAAGCACATATACCTTTATGAAACTAGATGTACTCCTCCCGTAGGACAATAATGAAAGGTCGTGTGTGATGGCCAATAGCGAATACCCGCTCTCCTAATAAACTACACAGTTGGGGTTCACTGCTTAAAAACAGGGGAACACAGACGAAAGAATACGCACGAACTGTGACTTCGATTATAAGACTTGTTGAGTTGCTTTCGACAAACTCAATTTCCCGCATTCTGCACCTCGTAAAGAAAATAAACGAGTATTTTTCACTCATCTACTCCTTAAGGGCACAGGCATTGCGCCCTATACCCTCCATGTATATTAAGGCTTGTTTAAGACCCTTTTTCTCAGAAACTGCTATATGTAAGGCGTTCGGGTGTATTTTATTTTATTCGTCGGCGTCTCTTCTTGCAAAGGAGCTAGA
>NW_023615253.1:0-40001 GCF_013339695.2 Rhipicephalus sanguineus
ATATATATATATATATATATATATATATATATATATATATATATATATATATATATATATATATATGTATATGGGGGTACATCTATATACATATATTACACTTAAGTAGCCTTCATTTTCTAAAACCATCGGACCACGGTTCCCTTTCCCCTTTACGCGCTTCTACGACCGCTCCTGCCCCGCATTATCACAGTATTCGCCTTCCCAAGAAGTTGTCCGCGCCTTATTCAGATTGTTCCCCCCGTCTATTTTCCCTTTTTTTCTTTTTGTCCTCCTTACTGGACTGCCGCCCAACTTTTGTGGCCATCGATGACACTTGATGCGCATGTCTGCCAATGACTTCACCCATTAAGCACGTGGTTTTCAGACATTCCTCTCAATATCAATGTGGGCTTTTAAAAGTACGCAGCCCGCTTTCCCAGCCTGTAATTGCCTCCCCCACCATCTTCTGCAGCCCTTCGTGATGGCTAGACGCGCCGTCCTTCTGATGTCTTTCCAGGTAGCTTTCATACTCCGCTCTTCTCTTCGTCGTGCCTTTACGGCTCTCCCTTTGGAAGACGCCGCCCCCCCCCCCTTTTCTTTCTTTTTTTTCACCTTTTTTCTCCTTTCTTTCTCTCCTTTCTCTTTTTTTTTCTTTTTCTTCTTTGCAGCTCCCCTGACCCCAGAGCGTCGGAGTCGCAAACTTTCTTGAAGTGATGTGGCAAGGGCTGCACTCCTCTCTCTAGTTTTCCCTTTCCAGGCTTCAATTACCAACAGCGACAAGCGCCACCGCTGGACATGACGTCAACACAACCCTTTAAAACTAACACGCCAAGGATGATAAGGCGCCTTTGACAAAGATAGGTCCACCTATCGAAACGTCGGCCAGCCTGCTTTGAGGCACTTTCTCCTGTTTGAAACCTATCCCACTTCATCGTCCATGAAATTCACTCGCACCTTGATAATAATATTCCCATTGATGCCATATTTCCTAACTTCGAAAAGCATTCAACAAAGTTTCACATCGTCAATTTTCAACTTTGGCCAAGTGATGACGATTACGAATGTGACAGAACGCTGAAAAAATTTCGTGTTAATCGCCACCACTCCCATCACAAAAAAGGGGGGGGGGGGATACCAGCTACTTTGACGAGGAATCCACGTCACACCTCCTTAACGTTGCAGTAAGGCCTAACGGTTAAAAAAAATGCTGACACGAAAATACAGTGTTTCCTCAAAGTTGAAGGTAAGTGCGAGAAAGAGAAGCAAGTGACAGAGAAGCATAGGGGTGGGTGTCCTACGCTCAGGGAAAAGGATTGCAACACAACACGTACGAAGCTATGAGGGATCTGCTGATCCCTGTCAAGACACGGCGCGCGCGGCCACGGGTGACCACACCCGGTTGGTCAAAGTACACTCTAAATACTAAAACTCCTGCAGTAAGAGTTAAAAAGCTTTGTTACTCCAGTAGATCTCAATATACTCTCTCTACAGAGGTGCTTTACTCTATGTCCAAGGAGGAGTGTAAGGCCCTGTCACTCCACCTCGCAAAACAGAGTAAAGTGCCTGTCCCACTCCTGCATTCCACGAGAGAGTGAAAGGTTGTTTTAGTCTCTTACCATGTAGGAGCTTGTTTCAAAGTTTGTTTTAGTCTTGCACTTCTCCACATATAAGGAGCTGTAAAAAAAGGTCGTGCAGTGTTATATCTCCGGCCGTCGCTCAATCGATCAAGTGAAGGTGATAGAATCAGCGTGAACTTATCGTGACGAAAACCGCTGACATGCACAAAGAATCAGCGATCATAAATACACGCGATTATGTGCACAGGTACACACACTCTCACTCAGGTACTAGTTATTAAAGGGACCGACAACTGATTTTTCTCGACCCAGTTTTTTTACGGCGCGACAGGATGCTTACCCTTCGTAGCGTTTGCAGCTGCAGTGGTTTATCCTAAAAGCACGTAGTTATTTTATAAGCAGTATTTTTCGATCTGAAAGGCTCCAAACATGCATGAAGGCTTGCTCCAGCAACGCTGAGAATTGATAGCGATGCCGCTAGCCCTTGTGAAAGCTGTCGTTGTTCTGCTTTCGCAGGAGTTACTGTAGCTATGCTTAACCACCTTTATTTTGAGGTTTCAAGCCATTTTTGAAAATAGCAAGCTGTTACAATGCGATGATGTGGCTTTTTACACCTTCTCGGTATTTGTACAACGTTGTGTGTGCCTGCGCCCAAGCTTGCCTGCGCCTGTGACATGGATGGCTTGTTCCGGCATGGGATCATTACGCCAAGCGAAGGCAGCGCCACTTTGTTGCATACAACTAACGCAGGCCTAAATGTACATGTTTATGGAGTAATATCTTTTAATATAAAGAAATGAACAATATTTCTGTAGTATTAGAAAAGTCATCGAACGCATACACCAATGAATGGTCACGTGACCGGCTTCATCGGACCTTTTATGATTTTGCCGCCAGAGGCGCCAAAGGTCATTTTTCCCGACTTTCAATGAAGAAATAAAAATATAAATCCACCTCTCACGAGATAAACAGGGTTGGTTTGAGTCAATGCGACGGACAATCTTTCCATCAGTGCAGTCATCTCATTTCATGTTCTGGGCAGTTGTCGGTCCCTTTAACTGACAAGCGGTGGCGCGCCGCAGCGCACTGAATAAAATACTGTGGACAGAAAGGCCGACAAAAAAACAAGGGGGAGGCGGGGACCTTTCGCCTCGCCTTTAAGCGTTGAAAACGACTGCAATATTCGCACGCGCGCGCGCGCACACACACACACACACACACACACACACACACACACACACACACACACACTATCGCCATTTCAATAGGTAGATAGCCTTCGCTTTTCGATGGAGACGTATACGCAGTGCCGCAAGGAAAGCCAAAGTGCTAACGCCCTCTGGCTTCTATCTTTACATTTCCCTCGAATATTTGCTAACAACCAACGCTGTTTTTTCGCTGAGAACCAAAGATACATGCGCCGCCGACACCGAAAAGAGCTCTTTGCTGTCGCATAAAAAAAATAGTCGCGTCTGTCTTGAAGCGTGCGCTAAACGGGAGGGCTCTTACGTGCGACCGCGTGAGATAAACACGATAACGCAACCTTACGACGCATGCGCGAGCGAGGAAAGAAAAAAAAGACACACCGAGAGAAAAGTGTACGTGCAGTGATGTTCCGTGCAGGGAGTTTCGCATTATTCGGGGAATTTTCTGAAGTCGTTTTAGCCGAAAGATAAAAAGCGAATTTTCGCGATTTTGCAGAGAATTTCAGGCATGGTGAAATTCCCTTAAGATTTCCAATGCATAGCTGTCAGAGTGCGCCATCAGCTTCCGCAATCGGTTGTTGCGCATGAAGTACGCAAAAACATAGCTCTTTAGACGTATGTCTGATAATTATGTCGAGTAATTTCTACTTCGCTTCGTGTATTAGTCTCGAAGCCCACATATGTAAAATGTACTTACAGCACAACTTACGGAGGCCATGTTTTTGTATTATACAGGAGCGCAGCCGACAGTCGTTTGCACGTCATACATATGTATGACGTGCATGGTGGTGATGTATGTGTGGGCTCGCACGCATTATTACTATTGCGGAGGGGAAAATGCTGGGATTTTCTTCGAAGTATGCAGGGAAAAATGCCTGAAATAGGAAAATTTCATGTCTCAGAATGGGAATCTTTCGGCGTCTGCAGACCCGCACTCTTCCTTCCCCTCAACTGTTGTCCCACTACTGTGGCACTTCCCCCGAATGTTCCCTGTGTGGCGAACCTCACGCCACCCTTTCCCATATTCTTTTCGGCTGCCCTGCTGATCCTCCCCCCAGGGACAGCCTGCCATCTCCAGCTGGGAGGACTGGGAGGTCCTGCTCTCGTCTGGGGACCCGGCGTTGCAACTTGCTGCGGTGACTCGGGCTGCCGATGTCATCGCGGTGAGAGGCATGACCGTGTAGACGTGGCGTAGGACCGCGCAGCGGTCCAGGGACCCGGCGGGTCCAAACACACTTGCTAATAAAGTTTTCTCTCTCTCGGCGTAGTACGGAACATCACTGTGTGCGTGCCGCTAAGGCGATGTCTCGCAGTCGCCCGTCGCCGTCTTCGCCGTTTTCTCATTGTGTTCCGTTGCGCGGTCACCGAAGTTTCCTAATTGCTCAGCTGTGTCGAAAGCGCGTGCCCGTTTAGGCGCGATCTCGACGCTGGACGTGAACGGCATTTAGCGACGGCAGTACAACATCGCGTACTGTGAACGCGTTGGTTTCTTGGTGGCCTCGAGACTCAAGCGAGCTTGCAGCTTTGTGTCTGCGTGTTCGGCCAACACCTGGTTCGGCACAGTCGGAAATGCGAACGGTAAGTGGTGCTTCTGTTTTCTCTGTTTCGCGTCCTATCGTCGCTCAGGTGTGTAGTGCTGCACAGTGTGTCGCGCAGAAAGTACAATGAAAAGCAGAAACAAAAAGCATTCGGCGCACATACGTCTGATGCCGGATGCGCGTTTGAAAAGCTTTTGTGAAGGCACCGACTCTGCACGGCCAGTCTATCGAAGCGCGAGTACGCCTCGATAAAGGCACTTTGAGCTATATATTTTGTCTGCTTGTCATAAAGCATTAATGCGGAAGCGTACTTTCAGAAAATATACACTTAAGTGAAAGGCCGCTGTTATCACGCCGTCATGTGTGCATTAGGGCTACCTTTGTTTTCATTTGATTCAGTTGTACTTGTCCGCCTATGTGGTACTATGGTTGCGGTGCTCGGCTGCTGACCTGAAAGTCGCGGCTTCTATCTCGACCACGGCGGTTGCATTTCTATGCAGGCAAAGTGCTAAAAGCCCGTGTACTCTGTGATGTCAGTCCACGTTAACGAACACCAGATGGGCGAAACTTCCGGAGCCCGCCGTCGCGGCGTGCCTCTCATCATATCATAGTTTTGGCACGTGAAACCCCAGAAAATATTGTTGTTATTATTTGGCGGCATACTTCATGTGTTTGCGTTTTCCCTGTGTATCAGTGTTCGACATGTGCGCATTATTAGGCAGTTTTAGAATAGTGTACGCAAAGATTTGCGTTAGCCTTTGTCGCCAGTGCACATGCCCGTTAAGTGACGGAAATAGCGGGCGACCGCAACGAACGCTATCTTTCGTACGCTATTCTAAAACTTCGTAATAGGAAGTTTCGAAAAGGGGCCCCAGTCGTTTTGGGGCCCCCAAGAAATAGCGTCGAGGCCACTGAGCATGCGTGAGACCCAAACAGTGGTTGGGATTTGCGTTGGGGACGCTATTCCTCGAATTTAGTGAGAGCCCCAAAGCCTGCTCCAAAAGCTTTGCGTCAAACAAACATGACGGCACTCACTGAAGCGACGGCTCTTGGCCAAGACCAGTGACCTAGAACAGGGGGAGTGTCAAAAGCGCCGCAGACCCAGTGGCGTACCAACTCGTCGCGAGTGAGGGGGCTGGCGTCTCTCACTCTGTCCGCCATATATATATATATATATATATATATATATATATATATATATATATATATATATATATATATATATATATAATTCAAAAGAAAGTTCTGAAGGTCCGGTGCACATGTAGTTGAAGAAATGAAGGAGCACACTTACGAAAATTGCATATTTTCGAGCAAAAATAGTTTGACATGAACGAACTCAGCCTCCAGACGAACACGTATCGTGTTCGTCTGGAGGCTTACTTCGAAGCCCATAACATCGCAGACGAAACAAAGAAGTGAGCACTCCTGATATCGTCGCTCACGGACAGCGCAGTGGGAATGGTTCAGGGGCGTTGCCACCCGAGGAAGGTCAACGAACTCAGCTACGCTGAAGTCGTTGGGCATTTGGAAGAATATTATACTCCGCATGTCAACGAGACCGCTGCAAGCTATGCATTCTTCATGCGACGAAGGCCGTGCCACGGCCGAAACGTAAATGAGTAAAAATATGCAATTTTCGTAAGTGTGCTCCTTCATTTCTTCAACTATATATATATATATATATATATATATTGATGTGTCAGCGGTATGCAGTCACATCAATGCACATCACTGCCACGTCACATGCGTTTCGTATAAAAGCAAGCTGCTCAATAAATCGTTCTTCTGGTTTCGTTATCTGGCTTCCGTGTCGTATCTCGACAGTGACGTAACAGTGGCGACGAGCAGACCCGCGCGAACATGAGTGCCGGGCGGCCGCCAGAATTTGGAGGTGCAGATGGTACCTGGCCGACGTATCGTGTTCGTCTGGAGGCTTACTTCGAAGCCCATAACATCGCAGACGAAACAAAGAAGTGAGCACTCCTGATATCGTCGCTCACGGACAGCGCAGTGGGAATGGTTCAGGGGCGTTGCCACCCGAGGAAGGTCAACGAACTCAGCTACGCTGAAGTCGTTGGGCATTTGGAAGAATATTATACTCCGCATGTCAACGAGACCGCTGCAAGCTATGCATTCTTCATGCGAGCACTAAAAGCCGGTGAGTCTGTTCAGGATTTCATTGCCGAAATTAGACGGCTGGCGGAAAAGTGCAATTTCGGGGCAGCGTTGGAGCGCATGCTGAGAGACTGAATTGTGTGTGGCATGCACGATGAAGATGTTAGGCGACACTTACTGACGCAACGGAAGCTCACGCTAGAACAAGCAAACTGCTTTGCAATTTCGGCACAAGAAGCCGCTGATAACGCCCGAATAATGCACTCTACAGAGCAAGGTTCTGTAAATTTTGCACGCCAAAGGAGCCGGACTGGGAAAGCTCGGCCAAAGCCGGATCTGTGCGGCCAATGTGGACGTGTGGTAACGAACGACATGTCGAGGATGAATGTAAACACTTGCGTACGGTGTGCCACAGGTGCGGCAAACGAGGCCACCTGAGCCGAATGTGCCAGTCAGCCACATCTATTCACCGACAACAGATGTCACATGTGGATAGACGATGGCAAGGGGCGTACGCAACGGTAGCTGAAGACTGCACAACCTCGGATGATAACGATGCCTTGTACACCATAGAGGCCGTCCTTCACCAAGAAACAAGCATCCGCAAGGTTATACCCATTTACAAAGTCGTCAGCAGGGATAACGTTCCTCTAACACTGCTGGTGGACACCGGATCACCTGTAAGCATCATTTCAGCAGCGGTGTTTCGGAAATACGAAGTGAAGTGGCCGCCGTTGCGAAAAACGCAGCTGAAACTGTCCTGCCTATTGGGTGAACTTCCAGTGCTTGGACAACTAAGCATGACGGCCAGATGCAATGGGAAGGATATGCAAGGCACGGTCGTAGTGGTCGACAGCTTGGGACCGTCGTTATGTGGCAGAGACACAATCAAGGCTGTCAATTAAATCGGAGTGCCCATGCTGACAAACGTCGTCGCGAGCGTGCAACCGATCAAGTTCAACGGACCCAACACGGGACTAGACGCCCTACTCGGCGAATATGCTGACGTCTTTGCTCGAGGTCTCGGATTATGCAAGGGACCTCTGGTGACATTCCAGTTGCAAGAAAACGTGGCTCCACGGTTTTTCAAGGCCCGGACTGTACCTTACGCCTTGAGGGACAAGATGTCGGATGCGCTGGATCAGCTAGTAGCCCAAGACGTCCTCACGCCTGTGAAAACCGCCGAGTGGGCAACACCAGTCGTACCCGTTCTAAAGAAGGAGGGGTCGCTCAGAATTTGCGGAGATTTTTGGATGACGATCAATGCGGCCACTGCGACGGAGCAGTACCCGTTGCCACGAGTGCAGGACATTTTTGCGAAACTGAATGGCGGGGAAGTTTTCACGACGTTGGACCTGCGCCAGGCCTACAACCAGCTACCATTGGATGAGCACGCTCAGAAGATAGCAGTCTTGAACACTCAAAAAGGTCTTTTTTGTTTTAAACGGCTGCCTTTTGGCGTAAGTTCGGCATCGGCCGTGTTTCAGAGACGCATGGACGCGCTTTTGAGCGATATTCCAGGAGTACAGGTGTATCTGGATGATATTATGGTCGCGGAAAAGCGAAGTGACATGTCACGGCTGCGGAAAGTCCTTCAGAGATTGCGAGAATATGGTGTACGGTTGCACAAGGAAAAATGCAAATTTCGGCAAGCCGAGGTCACCTTTCTCGGCCATCGTATCGACGCTAAAAGAATGCGGCCAAAAGACGAGAGCATCAAGGCCGTTCGCGAAGCCCCAGAGCCCACTTGGTGAGTGAGCTCAAAGCATTTTTAGGTCTTGTGAACTATTACGGCAAATTCTTGCCGAGCCTGGCGACCGTGCTCGCTCCGCTATACGCCCTTCTCGCCAAAGGTGCCAAGTTGCAGTGCAAGAAGGAACACAAAGAATAGTTTCGGAAAGTTAAGGAGGCAATGGAGGACTCCCAGTTTTTGGCCCATTTTGATCCTGAAATGCCGTTGAGGCTGGAGTGTGATGCGTCACCAGTAGGTATTGGAGCCGTTTTGTCTCACCGTGTCAATGGCGTTGATTACCCAATTGGTTTCCGCTCCAGGAAGCTTACAAGGGCAGAATGTAATTACTCGCAGTTGGAAAAAGAGGCTCTGGCACTCGTGTTCGCGGTTGCCCGATTCAAGGACTACTTGTACGGACATCAGTTTGTCCTGGTGACTGACCACAAACCACTTAC
This sequence comes from Rhipicephalus sanguineus, assembly GCF_013339695.2. Lineage (NCBI taxonomy): Eukaryota > Metazoa > Arthropoda > Arachnida > Ixodida > Ixodidae > Rhipicephalus > Rhipicephalus sanguineus. The sequence continues at coordinate 8,608 of NW_023615253.1, forward strand.
TGGTTTATTAAATCCAAAAAAGGCGATACCCCCGATGGCAGCCGCCCGAATTCAGCGTTGGGCCTTGTTTCTCGCTAAATACAGCTATACGGTGCAGTATCGTAAAGGCAGTGACCATTCAAAGGCAGATGCCCTCAGCCGATTGCCACTGCCTGCTTCAGATCCACGAGAAGGCCATTCCGACGAACGGGAGTACGTTTTGTTCGCCCAAGCGATGGAGGAAACGGCGATATGCGCCCGAGAGGTGAAACAAATGACTGATAGAGACACCACTCTCCAGCAGGTCAAAGAAAGGATTTTAGCGGGATGGCCGCTGTTTCGACCCCAGAATCACGAGCAGTACCGGCCGTACTTCAACAGAAGGATGGAACTGACCGTAAGTGAAAATTTGGTGTACTGGGGTCATCGCATTGTGTTACCCTTTGCGGCAAGAAGACGCTCACTAAGACTGCTGCATGAAACTCATCCTGGCATGGTTTCCATGAAGAGTATCGCGAGAACGCTATTTTGGTACCCGGGACTAGACTCTGACATTGAACGACTGGTGAAATCATGCTCTGTTTGTGCACAGGCTTCCGCGATGCCACCTGTCCAGGTACCTGCGACATGGCCAGCGACCGGGGAAGGTTGGAGCCGTCTGCAAGCTGATTTTGCAGGTCCGGTGGACGGACACATGGTCTTGGTCATCGTAGACTCGGAAACGAAATGGATCGAAGCGGTGCTAATGAAGATTGCCACGTCTGAAACCACGGTCAGAGCCCTGAGGTCAATATTTGCACGGTTTGGGCTTCCAAAAACGTTCGTGTCTGACAATGGACCTCACTTTGTGAGCGGTTTTTTTCGCGAGTTCTTGGCCCGTAACAAGGTGCAGCAACTAACAACAGTACCCTATCATCCCCAATCTAATGGGTTAGCCGAGAGAGCGGTGCGCACGCTCAAGGAAGGACGAAAGAAAAATCCGGGCAAGGACTTGATAACGCGGTTGGATCGGTTTTTGTGCAGGTACCGCCGAACACCCGGGCAGGATGGCAAGTCACCGGCTGAACGTTTGCTGGGTTACCAGATTAGGACGAAGATAGACAGCATTAAGCCGAAAGAAAAGTATGCTGATGGTTTGCAAGCAGAAGCTACGAGAAAATTTAATGCAGGGGAACCGGTGTGGGAGCGCACTTTTGGAAGAAGTCGAAGGTGGATTCCAGGAGTAGTGCACGACCAAAAAGGTTCCAGGATGGTCACCGTAGATTGTGCTCAAGGACGGCACCGACGGCATCTAGATCAGCTAAGACGTCGAGCTGAATCGGTGGACAGTGACCATGGCCAGAAAAACAAGCAGGAGCCAGCCAAAGAGACTGGGGAAAATGTGCAAGACAGCCCGGAAGAAACAGCGGCGGAATCACCACCACCGCTCGTGCGAAGATCGACCCGGCCACGGAAACCACCATAACGGCTTTTAAAGGGGAGAGATTATGTGTCAGCGGTATGCAGTCTTATCAATGGACGTCACTGCCACGTCACATGCGTTTCGTATAAAAGCAAGCTGCTCTATAAATCGTTCTTCTTGTTTCGTTATCTGGCTTCCGTGTCGTATCTCGACAGCGACGTGGCATATATATATATATATATATATATATATATATATATATATATATATATATATATATATATATATATAAAGAAAAATCTACATTTTCTCTGAATTTCACGTGATTTTTATATGCATAGATATTATTAGATGATTTGCTTTTCAAAACTGTTTGTTTTAAATCAAGGAAGAATCTGCACAAACAGATTGTGCAGGCTGGGCCGTCCTATACTGCCACAACACAGTAGTGTTTAATAACACTGTTTTGGAAATATTACTGTAAAGCTTAAAAAGTACAGCCACATTTAACCCGTACTTCATCTGAGCATTCTATCTGCAAACTTCAAAGTCTCACTTTCGCGTTGTAAATACGATGAGTATGAAGAATCTGCTGTGGCTGTAGCAGTCTTCAGGATCATCCGAATGCCAATTTCTTTACTTTTAGAGCCTTTTAAATAAAGTCTTTCTAAAGAAGAAGACCAAGTTCAGTCGATTAGTATTTATGGGTACCACATTGAGCCAGTTGTGTGTAGTTATAGGATCATAAATGAATGCGAATTTATATACTAGGTGTCGTTCCTTGCGCTCCTATTTTTCCACAAACGTTAATCTGATATGATGCCTATATCGTAGGAGTGCACATCGTAGGAGTATCATGTAGTGTTTATTGCTTTTCTGTAAAATTAGATAGCCAGCACCACAACCACAATTGACGTTGCGTCGATATCACGCCTGTGTAGGCTGTTTTTCCAAACCAGTCTATAGACTTGGCGTGGCTCTGTGGTAGAATACCTGATTGCCACGTAGAATGCTTGGGTTTGATTCCTGCTGGGATCCTCATTTTCACTCTGTCCATTCGTTGGGTCAACGCTGCCGGTGTCGGATTTATTAACGCTCTCGCATTTAGGTTACCAATGTCTGTTCTCGCCGTTCCTGGGTAGATATAAACAATCACCTGTGGCGCATACCCATACACCGCGGCCCGGGGTAAACGGGTATGTGCCACACGTGTCTGGAGGAAAGGGTTTGACGACGTACACGACAGAATTTTACCGTTATGCATGTCATGACCCGACAGTCATATTCGTCAAATCCTCTTACCCTCCGATGCCAATTTTGGTCTACACCAAGTTAAGGAGGCGATCATGAGAGCACCCAGACGTAGGCGGCTAGATAGATAGATAGATAGATACGTAGATAGAAACGCTCAAAGTGCCAAAGGTTCGCTAAGAAATGCTTCGCATTTAAAATAACATTACCGTAAACGGGTATGTGCCACAGAAATTAGCAGGCGGTACTACTGGAATAACCACCTAGACGTAGCCCCTATCGAACCTAGCTAACATCATGTTCAACCTAGCCACACCTCGATATAGCGAAGTTCAACCTAGCCACACCAAGTTTAACCTCGATATAGCGAAGTTTTACCGAGTTCAATCTAGCTATGGCCAAGTTTTGCCAGCTACAACTACAATAAGCTGCCAGTATATCTATGAGATGTGCGAACGCTTGGTCCTTGTCGCGATGTTCCGTCTTTGGAGCTTAAAAATCCGCATCGTACCTGTGGTTTAACTCGAAACTCTACGCGCTAAGGATTAGCGTAGACACAGCCTAGCATAACCTAGCTAAAACCTAGCAACTACCTATAAGAAACCTAGAAACGACCTGCATCACCTAGGTTTAGAAAGAACCTTGAAGCAAATAGGTTATTCTCCAGATTTCGTCCAGTTTCGCTATTTCAAGTCTTGCGTGGCTTAGTGCAAGCTTCGCAATTTTTCCCGTGATATCACACCTTTCCTCTCGTCCTGAAATTCGAAAAGCCGTACATTAGGTCCTAATATTTCGGCTCTGAACCTCACTGCTATGCCACTCCAGCTGCCCGTGGCGATCCTGTGCGACTCCCGGCCAGCCCTACAAGCGCTGCTGAAGGCAGAACAAGCCTGCATTACCGTGGGGTTACTGTACGCCAAGCTAACCTCCATCGAAGCTAGCGGTGTGTGTCTGTCCCTCCACTAGCTTCCCTCGCACGTTGGGATAGCCGGGAACGAGGAGGCCGATGCCGCCACTAAGGCAGCACACCACGGCGACACCCCAGTCACCAAAGCGGTAGCCCTGTCGGACTACTTCCGGTAACGACTGCGGAAGCTGCTACCAGCGGCCCACCATGACACGCAGGTGGCAAGCGGCAAACAACCGACACCCCTACCAGAAACCGGCCTGTAGAGACGCGAGCTGTGGCTGCTGCTTCGCCTGCGGACCGGCAGCGCTTGGCCTGTGGCACGCATGTTTTCCAAGGGTCGCTGCTCATCGCCTGCGTGCCGCAGATGCGGCGACGACGAAACGTTGGAACACATAATTTGCGCCTGCCCTGCCCTGGCCGCTGAACGACGCTTCATGGCGCGCCGCTATACTTCCTCTTTCCCGCACGGTCAAAGCTACAAGCCCTGCGAGCCTTCCTCGAGTTTGCGGCTTCTGCGGACCTCGCCGCCTTATAGACGAGCGCTTTGGCTTCGTGCTCCCGCCTTTGTTGACAAGACACTCCTGCCACGCAACTCACTCCTTTCTATCTTCCTTTCTTCTACCATCTTTACTTCCCCTTTTCCATCCCTAAGGGCGCTGAGCCGTGCCCCCACGACGGGAGGCAGAAAATAGCGCCCCTTTCATTCCTTTCAGGAACCACTCTCTCTCTGAACCATGGCATCGGGGCCGTTGGTAAGCTGAGGCTCTAAGGAACAACACAAAGTGCGTGCGTCTGCAGCGCAGCGTTTGCTTTTTAGGGGCGAAGCTCCTTAAAGGGCCACTAAACCACCAACGGACGCTCGCCTGCTCCTCTCTGTGCCTTTGCTCTGTAGACAACTGCCGCCGTGACGTCACCTGTATGATTAGGTGACGTCGCGAGCAAGAGACGCTGTCAGTGGGCCTGTTTACTGCTAGCAAATGCGCGTGCTTCTTGCGTTTCCACCTCGGACGCTGAGGAAGGGCACTCGGAGAGGTGGATAGACAAGCCGAGGAACGCAGCCTAGCGAAGGAAAGAGCGAAACGAGAAAGCGCCTGCAACTCCGCCAGCGTTCGTTGTAGATTCGTGCACAACTGCAACGCCACAACTAAACTTCGACCTCTGGGTGGTTTAGGGGCCCTTTAAAGCGGCACCCGTTCGTCCCTCGTAGTGCGTAACCAGTCGTAACGCTAGTACCAGATCTTGACCTCCAAGGTGGTGCCGGTGGGAGATTTCTCCTGTGCGTTGTTGAACAATAAAAAATTCGCAGCGTGCGCGTTAACTAAAAGCCGAATTCTTCTGTCTCTCATTCCCCATTAGTGGCCATTGGCATGTTCCAGTAGGAAACGTTAGTAGAAGCAGAAGTGTAAGTGTTAGCTAAAAGCCAACTTCTTCTGTCTCTGATTCCCATTAGCAGCCATTGTTTACCTCCAAGGTAGCGCCTGGTGAGATTTCTCCTGTGCGTGATTAAACAATAAAGCTTTTGTTCAAAACGCCGTTGATTGATGAAATAAACCAACGAAAGACGCCAGATGTTTTCTAAAAGCAAAACGAAAAGACGCCAGATGTTTCTAAAGCAAAACGAAAAGACGCCAGCTGCTTAAGGAAAGACGCCAGATGTTTTCTAAAGCAGTGGTTTTCTAAACAATGAAAATTCACAGCGTACATGTAAAATTAAAGTGAGCTGCAAGTCGTCATAACTCTCATCGAACCTTTAGTATAAACGCGCCCGATCTCACGTCGGTGATGATGTACGGGGCAGAATTCACGGAAGATTCACGGTTTACCGATGAACCTCCATAGCTTCGCCCACTCATCATCATTCACTCCGTGGATATGCTGTGATTTTAGGGGCGAAACTCCTTAAGGCGGCACCCGTTCGTCCCTCGTAATCGTCGTCATCGTAGTAGTCCGTAACAAGTCTTACGCTTTGACCTCCAAGGTGGTGCCGGTGGGAGATTTCTCCTGTGCGTTGTTGAACAATAAAAAATTCGCAGCGTGCGCGTTAACTAAAAGCCGAATTCTTCTGTCTCTCATTCCCCATTAGCAGCCATTGGCATGTTCCAGTAGGAAACGTTAGTAGAAGTAGAAGTGTAAGTGTTAGCTAAAAGCCGACTTCTTCTGTCTCTCATTCCCATTAGCAGCCATTGTTTACCTCCAAGGTAGTGCCTGGTGAGATTTCTCCTGTGCGTGATTAAACAATAAAAATTTTGTTCAAAACGCCGTTGATTGATGAAATAAACCAACGAAAGACGCCAGATGTTTTGTAAAAGCAGAACGAAAGAACGTCAGATGTTTTTCTTAAAGTGTAGTAGTAGTAGTTGTATTTAGCCACCTCGCCCGATCGTCAACGGGCGAGGTGGACCGGCAACGGCGCAAGGACCCTGCCGTACGAGAGTTAAATCACACTAAAAGACATACTTTGCGGGCGATACACTCTAGTGAGCTTTCAACTTTTCGTCTTAATGTACATGATAAAGAAATTATTTCTACGAAAAACGCAAGGCACACCTTGAGCAATATGTTTGGTTTTGGGACGCTAAATGGAACCATGAGGCGATGCGAAGCCGGAGCACTTGCACGATCGCGTTCCGTTGGCTTTCGTTGGGCATGCTACCGACCTCGCGTCGTGGAACGCGCGTCCTGTCTTCCCTCTAGCCTTGCCTTTAATTCGCACAGGGCGAGCGGGGAATGCGGTCGCTCTTGGCGCTCTTTCGCTCGGGAGCGGACTTCTTCCTTGCATTTCACCGATGACAAGTGATAATGAAGGGACCACGTAAACCAACAGTACAATAAAAGTTTGATGTTTAATATACACACGATGTTTCACACTCTTTATATTATGTACTGGGCGCATTTCACGGAAGAGTTTCACGGTTTACAGATGATTCCCTCCGTAGCTTCGCCCCACTCATCATCATTCACCCCGTGGATATGCTGTGATTTTTTTTAAACTAAACCCCGCATGACGATTCTGCAGCCAAACAGCCCTATTCAATAAGAGCCCCGTGTGGAAGCGGGCAGCGTTTGAAGTGGTAGTCCACGCTTTGTCGCGGCGCCTGCTCGTACCAATCAAGAGTTTTATATAAGGTTTCGCTTTCCTTCCGGAAAACAGCTTCGTTGTTTGTCATAGTTGAGCAGACTTTCCATTTTAACGACACTCTGAGCAAAAATTTAACCACTGAACTTGCGCCACAGTTACTGGCCAAATCGAAGACCAGTATTTTGTCGCTCCTTTAGCTCGGCTCCACTGACGCTAGCCTTAGAGCTTACTGTACACCCGAAGGTGAGCACGCAGTGATATAAATCGATAACCATTTTCGTAAAAGAAATCGAAAGGAGAAACGTTTAGTGGCAACGGTGCAATTTATTTTCCATCTACGCGGTAATTACCGCATTAAATTTTTATTGAAATAACATACCTGTAAGCTAGCTAATGCTGCTATATTTCATTTTAGAATCTAGCGCACAAGACAAGGACAGAGTGAAAACCGACGAAAACGACGCCTGTCTTCGTCCGTTGTCACTTCATGCTTGGTGTTGCGCCTTAGATGCTGAAAACGCTATATGGTTCATAATTTCTTCACCCCTGGCGACAACTTTCTGCGGCCGGATAGCCAACTCTGCGTAGCCTAGTCGCGCACTATTTCACGGCGCTGATTCGGTTGGGCCTCGAAAGGAAACCCTTAATAATTACACAGAAAAAAGCATAATTACAATTGTTTTCAACAGCGAAGCTGTTCAACAAACAGTTCCCTGTTCCCCCCTGTACCAAAAACTATGATAATAATAAACGGGTATGCGCCATAAACATTGGGTAAATCATACTATTCTCCACTGGCCTACTAAAAATGAAGAAGGCAACAGCTAGCCTCATAGGCGTGCGCAGGGGGGGGGGCAAGGGGGGCGAGAAGGGGGGGCGCAAAGTCAGCCCTATACATTGTAGGGGGGGCGAGAAGAGGGGCGCAAAGGCAGCCGCATACATTGACATAATAGGGAGGGGGGGGCGCTGCGACGAACCTTCGCCCCCCCTGAAGGGGAACCCTGCGCACGCTTATGGCTAGCCTAACAAACGGGTATGTGCCAAAGAAATTTGTTGGGCCTATCAGAAACCTATCTTCCTCATAAACGCGTATGTGTCACAGAAATAGGGTATAACCCACTACACACAACTTCCGCTAGAAAAGGAAGAAGGCCACAGCTAGCCCAACAAATGGCTGCGAAGTGACGGCGGTGAGCCCAAGACCCCGAATTCATGTAGTTTGCAAGGGTTGACGCTTGGGCAAGTAGGTTGGTTTGTTGACCCGAATTCATGCAACGAGAGAACACTAGGGAACAGGAAAATCAACGGTGGTGCGAGAAGACCCCGAAGCGATGGAAGGCCCACGCCATTGAGAACGCGCCCTTGTCGTGTCTGTGACTATCGGTGACTTAACTCGAACCTCTCGGCGCTGAGAATCGACGTAGAAACAGCCTGGATCGCCTAGTATCGGCCAGCTAAAGGCTAGCAACGACCTAGAAGCAACTTAGAAAGAACGTGCAACGCGTAGTGCAGGCCTAGTTCAACCCCACTACAGCCAAGTTCAAGCAAAGTTCAAGCAAAAGTTCAATAACGCTACAGCATAGGACAAGTCAAGTTCAATCAAAAGATCAACATCGCTACAGACAAGTTAAAGCAAAAGTTCAACATAGCTACAGCCAAGTTCAAGTAATAGTTTTTTCGAGATAGAACAATAAAAATGCATGAGACTGATCAGCTTCTCTGTGTATCGGTCAATGCGCGGCTTAGTGCAAGCTTTGAACAATATTTGTATCAAGATTTTTTCGGATTCTCAGGAAGCTTATCGCATAAAACTGCCTTTTTTTGCTGTGTCCTACTTTCCGATGTACATTTCGCGGTTTAAACAACAGCGGCGCCGATCTGTTGCAGCTACCACGCGTCGAAGCTTGTTAGCGAGCATGAGCCATTTTGCACAAGCTCCATTCCAGAAGTTTATAAGTTCATTCATCGAACACGAAGAAGCGATGGCATAGGTGCGTTCCTAAATGCTTCATTCTCCGCGAACAATTAGGAGGAAATGGCTCATATTTTACGCAGTTGAAACCACAAGCCCAATTGGCTCTATTTCATCACAACAGCCACGTTGCGATGAGATAGATCAACAGCGCCCTTTACGAAGATTCAATAACCAATAGAGAGAGAGAGAGAGAGAGAAGCAACGTTCTTGAACCGAAAACATTTTCACAGAGGAATGACGGTCAGGCCGTGCCTGGTCACCACCTTTTCGGCTGGTTGTATGGCCGGGAGCTGTACTTGGAGGCTCGTACTGCAGAGTGCTTTTGCCCACGCCTCGGGCGAGGGAGTGGTCAGAAGATCAGGCGGGGGTGGATCCTCGCTGCAGTACCATAATATGTGAGAGAGGGAGGCGACAGAGCTAGACTGCGAGCAGTGTGGACTGAACAGATCGGTGTAAATGTGTGATGTACCGGAGCATATCGGTGTCAGCTCTGTGCCAGCGTGAAAGAAGACGTTGACGTTCGTGTGGTTCGTGCTCGCCGGGTTTCTGCCTGAACCAGCTTGGTTGACTCACGCCTTCTACATAATAATAACAAGTGTTTGTGGGAGAACACGCTTGTTGCATTTGGTGGAGTCGCTGGGTAGTCCCCTACCACGCCCTGGAGCTCCGCAGCCGTACGCTACCGTCCGATTCCAGAATGACCGAGCGCGTCGATCCCTCACAAGCCTCGTCCACCCCCCCGTCTGTCATGTGCTCTGGTGTATTTCGTCTGCGCGACCCTCCAGTCTACAGCGGCACTGAAGATCGTGATGTCGAGGACTGGCTGGCAGACTACGAACGTGCCAGCGCGATTAACAAGTGGGATGACCCTGCGAAGCTGACTCACGTCATCTTCTACTTGAATGATTTGGCCAACCTATGGTTCATCAACCACCAAGCCGATATCCCCACTTGGTCGGCTTTTAAAGAGACCGTGACGTCGTTTTTCGGTCGTCCAGCTATGCGGAAACTTCGCGCTGAACACGGCCTGCGGGGACGATCTCAACAAATTGGTGAGAGCTTTACGAGCTACATTGAGGATGTCATCGGCCTCTGCAGGCGTGTGGATGCGAGTATGTCGGAGCCTGACAGAATCCGACATATAATGAAAGGCATTGACGATGACGCCTTTCATATGCTTGTGGCCAAAAACCCACAGACCGTGACCGATGTAATTCAGCTCTGCCAAAGTTTTGATGAGCTGCGCAAGCAGCGAATTTCTACACGTCGCGCTAACACACAAACAGCGGACCTTTCAGCTCTGGGGTCCAGGAGTATTGGTGCTGACTACACCGCATTGCTGCCACAAATTCAGCAATACATCCGTGAGGAAGTTGCTCGTCAGCTCTCCCTTGTGGCCACCATCAACGAGCCCCCCACTGCACTGGACCACTCACTTCGTCGTGCTATCCAGACACAAGTTGCCGAGGCTCTCCCTTCGCCGGTGCCGCCAGCACAAGTTGCTGCGCCGCTTACTTATGCCGAAGCCGTCACCCGAGCTCGTGCCCAACCGACGCCCTCTTCATTCGGCCCAACCACCAACTACTACAGGTCGCCACTTCCGGTACACCCGCTAAATGTACCCTTCTCGCCTCCCCGAGCACCTGTGAATCCTTGGCGTACTCCGGATAACCGGCCCGTCTGCTTCGCCTGCGGTATTCCGGGGCACGTTGCTCGCTATTGTCGCCGCCGTGGACTCTATTTTCGTGATGCTCAGCCCTCCGGCTACATCCCTCAGCAACCAGAACCCCATGCTACACCTGATGCGCCTGACTCCCGCTCACGTCGACCCGACTTCGCCTCACGTCGAACCGACTTCACCTCACGTCGATCTCCTTCGCCCCGCCGCCGGTCTATTTCCCCCATGCTTCGCCGTTCCAACCACGCCCAGGAGGAAAACTAGCAGTCGCAGTTCCTGAGGCAAGAACTGCGCCACCGACGAAATTTTCAAGGCCTCATCTTTCGCCCCCTAACGAGATTGCGGTGTTTGTCGACGGTTTCGCCACAAACGCTCTTGTCGACACAGGCGCCGCTGTTTGTGTAATCAGTGAAGTGCTGTGCCGCAAACTGAAAAAAGTGACGACTCCGCTGTTTGACATTTCCCTACGCACAGCGAGTTCGCAGCACGTCAAACCTTCGGCCACATGCACTGCTCGTGTTGTGATTCAAGGCGTACTTTACATAGTCGACTTTGTCGTCCTTTCACATGCGTCTCATGAAGTTATCCTCGGATGGGACTTCCTTTCTGCTAATGATGCGGTTGTCGACTGCGCTCGTGCACAACTCGCCTTGTCTCCGTTCAGTACCACAACTGTAGATCTCGCTTGCTCGCCCGAAAAGGTGGTTGTCGCTGCTGACGTCGCCATCTCTGCTTTCTCTGTCGCCATGGTGTCCATTTCTTGTACCTCTGTTTCTGATTCGACCGCCCTCTTTATGCCGTCTAAGGAATGCACTCGTCGCCGGAACCTTGTCGTCCCGTTTGCCGTCCTCACGTTTGCCGGTGGTTCCAGTGCCGTTTACGTGTGCAATCCGTTCCCCTGCCCTTCTACTTTATTGCAAGGCGAATGTATCGGGCGTCTTGACGCTTATGATGCCATCTTCCCTTTCGATGCCCCTTCCGACACGACGCTAATGCCCGTGAATGCCGTCACGTCTGCTGCTGCACCCTCACTACCTGACGAAGACGTACTGTTGCGCAGCGTGGACACCGCGCTTACGCAAGATCAGCGCAATCAGGTCGCTCAACTCCTTGACCGTTTCCGCGCCTCCTTCGACCACGGCCAACCTGCCTTGGGACGCACGTCAGTTGTTGCTCACCATATTGACACTGGTCATCATGCTCCGCTGCGCCAGCGTCCCTACCGAGTCTCCCAGGCTGAGCGCGACGTCATCACTCAACACGTCGATGACATGCTGCAACATGGCGTCATTCAGCAATCGCACAGTCCTTGGGCTTCTCCAGTCGTCTTGGTGAGGAAAAAGGACGGCTCAATCAGATTTTGCGTAGATTATCGGCGACTAAACAAGATCACACGCAAGGATGTCTATCCCCTGCCACGCATTGATGACGCCCTGGATTGCCTTCAAGGCGCAGAATTTTTCTCTTCCCTAGATCTGCGCTCTGGATATTGGCAAGTGCCGATGGCTGAACCAGATCGTCCAAAAACGGCGTTTGTTACCCCTGACGGCTTATATGAATTTAATGTAATGCCCTTCGGCCTTTGCAATGCGCCTGCGACTTTTGAAAGGATGATGGACAGTATTCTCCGGGGACTTAAGTGGCGCATCTGCCTTTGCTATTTGGACGACATAGTTGTCTTTTCTCCTAATTTCGAGACTCATCTCACCCGCCTTGAGCAAGTTCTTCAGTGCCTTACAGCAGCCGGGTTGCAATTAAACTTGAAGAAATGCCATTTTGGCGCTCGCCAGCTTACGATTTTAGGCCATGTCGTCTCAAAAGAAGGAATTCTACCAGACCCTGCCAAACTTCGTGCCGTTGCCGAGTACCCCAAGCCTACTACCCTAAAGGAGCTTCGTAGCTTCGTCGGCTTGTGTTCCTATTTCCGCCGTTTCATCCGTAATTTCGCCTCTATTATCGCTCCCTTGACGCAGCTTCTTTCCGGCAGCGCTGAGCTCTCGGCCTGGAATTCCCGTTGCGACGACTCATTTACGACGTTGCGCCGGCTCCTCACATCTCCACCAGTACTCCGCCACTTCGATCCCAATGCGCCTACTGAAATCCACACGGATGCTAGCGGTGTCGGTCTCGGTGCCATTCTCGCTCAACGCAAGGATGGCTGCGACGAGTACGTTGTCGCATATGCCAGCCGTACCCTAACGAAGGCAGAGTCAAACTACTCTGTAACCGAAAAGGAATGCTTGGCCATTATTTGGGCTATAGGGAAATTTCGCACTTATCTTTACGGACGCCAGTTTGATATTGTCACCGACCACCATGCCTTATGCTGGCTATCGTCCTTGAAAGACCCTACTGGCCGCCTTGCTCGTTGGGCTTTACGCCTTCAAGAATACGACATACGTGTTGTTTATCGCTCGGGACGCCGACATTCTGACGCCGATGCCCTATCACGTTCTCCGCTCCCTCCTGACCCTGTCTGCTTCCCCACTGCCACCTGCGATTCATCATCTTTGAGCGTCACTGACATGCCGGCCGAGCAGCGCAAGGATTCCTGGATCGCCTCCCTGCTCGACGTCCTCTCTCGCCCTTCGCCAGAATCCACCTCACGCTCCCTCCGTCGTCAAGCAAAACACTTTGCTGTGCGTGAAGGATTGCTGTACCGCCGAAATTACCTGACGGATGGCCGTAGGTGGCTGCTTGTCATTCCCCGTCATTTGCGCTCGGACATATGCGCTGCCTTCCATGATGACCCCCAGTGTGGCCACGCTGGAGTATTCAAGACTTACTCCCGCCTTCGTCTAAGGTACTACTGGCGCGGCATGTATCGGCACGTTCGCCAGTATGTTCGGTCATGTGCCGCGTGTCAACGCCGCAAGACGCCTCCTCACAGCACAGCTGGCCCTCTGCAACCCTTACCCTGCCCGGCAAGACCGTTCGACCGCGTCGGAATTGATCTTTATGGTCCTCTTCCAAACACTCCTCAAGGCAACCGGTGGATCATTGTCGCCGTAGATCATCTCACACGCTACGCGGAAACATCTGCGCTGCCAGCTACCACCGCGAAAGACGTTGCCTGCTTTCTTCTTCACCACCTGATTTTGAGACACGGTGCACCTCGTGAATTGCTAAGCGACCGTGGCCGCGTGTTTCTCTCGAACGCCATCGACGCACTGCTAAAGGAATGTCGCATTGTCCATCGCACAACCTCGGCATACCATCCTCAAACAAATGGCATGACGGAACGCTTTAATCGTACCCTTGGAGATATGCTCGCGATGTACGCGTCTGACGATCACACTAATTGGGACCGCGTGCTCCCTTTCGTCACTTACGCCTACAACTCTGCGCCACAAACTACCACCGGCTTCTCTCCGTTCTTCCTTCTATACGGACGGGAACCTTCGTGCTCCATGGATACCATTCTCCCCTACCGACCCGATGTTTCCGAAGCCACGCCTGTTTCCGAAGCAGCTGCTTATGCCGAAGAGTGTCGTCAGCTCGCTCGCTCGTTTACCGCGCAAGAACAATGGCGCCAAAAAACTCGTCACGACGCCTCTGCATCTAGTACGCACTATTCGCCGGGAATGCGAGTTTGGCTCTGGGTCCCGTCCACTACTCCCGGCACTTTCCTCAAAGCTTTCGTCGAAATACCACGGCCCATACCGTGTGGTGCAACAAACATCTCCCGTCAACTATGATATTGAGCCGATCGACCCACCATCTGACCACCGCTGTCGAGGGCGTGAAACAGTTCACGTATCACGGCTAAAGCCGTGCTACGACCCTCCTGTCGTGTCATCTCCTTAGGTCGCCAGGATGGCTCCTTTTTGCAGCGGAGAGTAATTGTACCGGAGCATACCGGTGTCAGCTCTGTGCCAGCGTGAAAGAAGACGTTGACGTTCGTGTGGTTCGTGCTCGCCAGGGTTTCTGCCTGAACCAGCTTGGTTGACTCACGCCTTCTACATAATAATAACAAGTGTTTGTGGGTGAACACGCTTGTTGCAGTGAGTACATCTGTGGGCACGGGAAGATTAATTACCAATACGATGCTTCACGTGTAAAACGCATCCTGTATTTATTAAAATTAGAAGAGGCGCTGGCCTGTGGCACTAGAGAGGCACATGTCGATTATACGGTTCGCCGGGTGCATGCCACTGTGCAAGAACAGCGTCCTTGACCACCGCATATGTGGACCGTGTTTCCTTCGCTTTGAATTCGGAACACAAAACGCGCACTCCTGAATGGCTTGTGTAAAGACTGCTGCTGCCGTCGACCGCGACGCGTCCGCTGCGACCGCTGACATGAGATGGCAGAAAGGAAACAGCGCGAAAGGCGGAACATCAGAAAAAGAAAGACGCATACAACAGCGCTGACTTACAACAATGGTTTATTCGTCAACACCGCGCACTATATATGCGCAGTTCCAAAAAAAGAAGAATGAACATAAAAATGGCAAACACTGCCAACCATGCTCATTGCACGTACAGCCATCAGAGAGATAATCAATTTCCTTCCTGACAAGGCATAAATACTGCGTAGCGTTGACGAATAAACGTTTGCGTTAAAGGGGAACTCCGGGCATTTTTTAATATTCACCGATTTCAATTAAACTTTCATAATATGTTATCTGCGGTGCCCTCGTGATATGTGGCAAACTATACAACCGTAAGTCATTTAGGTTTCTAGAAAACAAATTTAAAATCTGGCAGCCAATTCCGGAAATCACGCCTGTTACGCGGGCCACCCTGTGTATGTGAGGTATAGTGCTTACACTTTTCGGACCCCGCCTCGCCCAGCAGACGGTTGCAGCGCGCGCTTTCTTCTACGAGGCGGCGACGACGCGAGCAAAGTTGGGCTTTGTTTAGCTGCATAGCGTCTTAGTCGTCATTGACATCGAGTCTTACAGTAAGCACGCCCAGTATTGAGCAACGAGGAGATCGATGCGGGGCACGTGAGCTACTTCACGCGCAGGTGAGTAGAAATCAAAAGACGATGCTTACGCGCTCATATAGTAGCTGCAATCATCGCTGTACTCGCCACTGGTAAGTTGAGACGGGTTGCCACAGCTTGATTCCGCGTCAGATGACATCGCCAGCTTGCTTTTCGCGTGATTGAAGAAGCGCGTATGCTATGTTGACACCCAGGCCAGCCGTGGCGGCCTGTAGCGTACTTCGTGACGTCATCGCATAACGAGCACGGAGCAGCTCAGCTCCCTGTTTCGGTTTAAACTCACGTATGGTGCTTATTTGAAATTATTGACTAGTCTCTAAGCAAAATGAACCACCCTTGCGGTTACATGGCTGTTAATACTATTTGAAAACGGCATTATCTCAATATGGTCGAAAATGCACCAGAGTTCCCCTTTAAGTCTGATGCTGTTTTATGTGTCATCCTTTTTCTGTTCCATCTTAGCCACTGATTTATTTGCGCTATATCGCAGCAACACGCCCGAGCGATCACATTAACGTGAGCCTAGGGAAATTTTTTGCAGCTACCAAAGTCGAAAAACAAAAATACTGCCCTGTATGCAGCGAAATTCAGAAAACGACTTGTTGCCATTGGCGAGAGTTTGCAATTGAGCAATTTCTGCTTTGCGGAATTTTTTAGTGGCACGAGCACCGGATGACGCTCTTGTATCTCTCCCAAACACTTCTGGTCGAGCGGTTACTTCAAATTTTCCGATCATTCAATAAAAGAACTACACCATCTCCCACTCAAGGAAACCATGAGGGGATGCGAAGCAGCATTGGGGGCGCACACCAAGATTCCGTTACGTTCAATCGGCGTCTCCGTTAGTGTGTGAGGTTTATATTTAGTGTTTATGTTATCATTACGTTGTGTTTGTGCGTTTCTTCTTCCGTTAGCACTTTCCGACGCTGGACGCTTGGCTTCGCAGCTCGACGTTGCCGTTTTGCTTATGCTTGCCAGGCCCGGAGTTCGAATTCATTTTGCCTGCGCAGCCGTTTGCGTTCGGCATCGCGAGCCCTGCGCTGCTGCTCCGCGACGATCTCGACCTCGGCAGAGGCTGGAATGCTGTTGCAACTGGCGCCGACGTGACGTTACAACTCACGAGAGCTAGGAACTCACGTGCAAACCTAGAATTGGCTCCCCCGGTAGAAGCACGGGCCTTTCGCCGCTCGTACTCGGCTCCTCCAACTACAAGCAAACTACGCTTAGCCCGTTTTCCCTCGCCGCGTCGTTAAACCTATTCCGGATCTCCCCTAAGTGACCCTGGTATCTCCGACAAAAGTTGTTCTCTAAGTGGCCCTCGTATTTTCTCCGACAAAATTTCGCGATGAAGTGCTGACGAAAGACATTGTAAGCCGCCTTTGACTTACAGAAAACGGTCCATTCATTATCCGGTTGTTGGTTGATATAGTCGACGGTACCTTGCTGGAAAGTAAGCTGTGAAGAAGTCAATTTGTAACGGACCTCATAAAGTTGCTCTCTCTCTCTCTCTCACGTGACGAATCTTGTTAGTAAGGTTGACGTGTCGTGATGTCATAGCTTCGATGGAGCCGGTCTGGGTGGCCGAGTCATTCGTGTAGACCGGAATTGCTCCAGCACAGAAAGTGTGCAAAACAATCCAGACCTGATTGGTTCAAGGTCAGGGTGTATGCGTATCCTGGTTTAAAGGGGGATTGTGGGCTAAAATGTCACTTTCGAACTACTGCGCTGATTTTGATAAGAATTCCAGGGATGGCTAAGCTTCTGATATTAGGACATATTCCAATTATCAGAACCCTAGCATGAACAACAAAAAACCTGCAACTGTTATAATGATTCCTTATGTATGCTAACTTGCGAAGACTATCATTTCCAAAATAATACAAATGTAACGAGTTATTAACATTTTAAGTCCTCAAGAAAGGTTTGCGATGCAGGATAAGGCCCGTACTGTATTTTTTATTACGTTCCTGCACAAATGCTATCGCTGTCACTGCAAACAGTACCTTTTTCCCATTGTAACCTGCATGTCAGACTAGTGTATTTTCTGTGTGTTAGAGACTACTTAGGGATCCGAAAAGTGCTTTGTCTTGTTCCAGACTAAATGTAAATCTAGAAACAAGCTTGTAAGGAGATTTTGGGCGAAGGTGTTTGGAAATGATAGTTTTTCTAAGAGGGCTCGTTCCCCCAAAACTCCGAACTGAGAAAAATTAGTTTAAGATTTCACAACATGATATTTTTTTGATGGTCGACAACATTTATCAAGGTTACCTCCTGCATAGATATGGCGTTCCCCACCAACATGACACTGTTCTGTGACAATTTCCTGCACTCGTCGTCAATTTTTCGCAGCTTTAGAACTATACATGTTGCTCACAACACGTGTTGGTCACGAAAACGGACCACGCGTTGGTCGCAATGAACTCCCAGACAAACGAACATATAAGCCGAGTGGCACACAATCACAGCGTGAATAACATAGAAATGGCGCGGAAGCAGCGGCTGATGGTAACGTGATACGTTTCCGCCAATTTGAGCTTCAGTTCTAGTTTTTCTGCGGCTCTGTTTTCGGTGCACGGCTCAAAATTTGCCTTTTTAAGTTATTTATTTGCGCTCTGATACACGCTCGACGGAAGGTCTTCTGTGACAAAAAAGCGCGATGAACAGTCTAACACGCGTATTCATTTTGCGTGCGGCTTCTTGCCCGCTTTGCAGCCGCGTCTTGAAAGGGCGTTGCAGAGACGCTCTCCCCAGTAAATTCGCGACACCCTGTCGTAAAAAGAATTTTTTATTCTTTTCTGCTGTACAGATTACAAACACGCTTGGTGAGCATGTTCTTTTATGAAAATAACATTGAATAATAATAATAATAATAATAATAATAATAATAATAATAATAATAATAATAATAATAATAATAATAATAATAATAATAATAATAACAATATAATATCTGGGGTTTAACGTCCCAAAACCACGGCATGATTATGAGACGCCGTAGTGGAGAGCTCCGGAAATTCAGATCAACTAGGGTTCTTTAACGTGCACCTAAATCTTAGTACAGGGGCCTCAAACATTTGCGCTCTGCCGACAGGACCCCGTCCTGTCGCCAGAGCGCAAATAGAGCGCTTGAAAAAGAGTGGTTATCCAAACGGGGTCCTGTCGGCAGTGGCTGAATGCTACCTAAAGAGATTAATAGCACCGGGAAGAAAAGGAGAGAAATAAGAATCCGGTGGTAGTGTTGCCGTACTTGCACATCGTGGCGCATAGATTAAAAAAGTGGGTCCCGGTATGGTGTGCAAGTGGTATTCTCGGCGCCCAAAATGCTGGTAGGCTTGTGTAGGAAACTCAACTACCAGAGTAGTGAAGGCCCGAGATGCAGAATGTTGTGTCAGACACGTCAAAAAATTTTTAGAGTGCAAGGTAGGAGTTGTATACAGGATTCCTTTAACCTGCGGGGCATCTTACATTGGGCAGACGGGCAGGTGCCTGAACAAAAGGCTTCAGGAACACAAGAATTTGTGTAGTAGGGTTGCAATCAAAGGGAATCTCGCTCAGCACTGCTCTAATTGTAAATGTAACCCAAATTTCAGGGACACTTCCATTGTGGCGCACAGCAAGGACAAAAACTGAAGAACTATCATTGAAGCTTACTGTATGACGTCGGGGAAGTTTGGCGCATGCGTTAGCTCCGCATCTATAGCACTCACGGAAAGACAAGTGGCATGTTTAGCGACAAAACATAAATGTAATCGGAGCATAAGTGACCTCAGTGATACAGACGTAAAGTTTGAATTAGATTTTTGCACGTGTTTCACTGCATAGATAGCACCGATGCTTGGCTCATGCGTGGTTTGCCTACAGTGCCCTTTCTTTCGTATGTTACGTCTTTTCTTCCTCTCCTTTTTGACCTTCTTGTTTCAATAAATTCAGTTGTTAGATACGCTTCGTCTGTGTTGTCCATGTTTTTTGGTCCTCAACTTTGCAGCGCTAAAAAATTTTCTGCACCTCATCTGGTACTGCAATAGTTCTGGGATCGGCACACCTATGACCAAGGAATGAAGTGGTGAGAGGTCTTCATAACGTGACTCCAGGATATGTGACGTCATGACGTCATATGCGGGCGCCGTCACCTGAAAATGATTTTTATACATCACTCGTGTTCACGCCGAGACCGAGGGACATCGACGCCGACGGTCAATTTTCCAGTTTTCTGGTGCGCCTAAGGTTTTCATCTTAGACATATATTCCCGACAAACAGCTTTACATGCACACACACGGCCAAGAGCGTTATGCTTACTAGATGCATTCTTTTCTGCATTCGTCGAGGCTCACGCGTTCGTGACGCTCGCGCGCGACAGGAATATTGGTTCGTTTAAGGCCCAACCACATGCATGCGACTTTCGAGCGACGGAGACGAGCGGCAGCGACAGACGGGCTCCGTCGCGCTGTCGCGTCGCGAGGGGAGCACCCACATGTTCGCGCCAAAGTGTCACGGTCGCTCGATTGAAAACTATTGCGTGCAAGCAGGTAAATTGCCAAAAAGATTACAAAGTAGATGAATGACAACAATGCCAGTTTTATTATTGTCTTGTTTGTGATAAGGAAGCCATAAAAGCGTTTCGTGACTTTCTTTTTTGGCAATCCTATGTTTAACCGCGACAGTCGAATCTGCTGTGATATCGAGGGTGTTCCTGGAAGCGTACGCTCCCTACGCCACTACGTCACACTTAGCAGACTGCGTTATCTTAGGGTTAGTCCACGAGGAGCATCACGACAACGTTTCCTCTTGCTGCCATGAAACGTTTAAAAAGCCGCAGCGCCTCATATCATTGCTTCGAAAAGAGAAGAGCTACCTCACACGGCGACGATGTTGACATTGCAGCAAGCTACCGCCAATACATCAAGCTCCCCCGAAACATCAAAACGAACCGCCGATAAAAACTACGACAAAATACGGCCGCTGCCTCGCTCTCCGCGTGAGATGGGGCTGTCAAGAAGATAGTCTATAACTTGCATTCCTTGAAGTACGCGCCGATTAGAAGCATCCAGAGCAAATTGCAACCGAAGTGAGGATCAGGGATGCTGCCGTATTGCCGGGTATCGTCATGCCCACCTACGAGCGACAAGTGATTTTTTCTGGCTTTCCAGAAACATGCGACGCAAAAAGTGAAGGCGATGGATGGCCCTCCGCGACAGCAAATCCTGTCGCTCGTCGCTATCGCTCGTCGCCGTCGCTCTAAAATCGCGTGCATGCGGTTGGGCCTTTATAGAACGTGCACAATGTCGCCCATAACGTACGTGGAGCTTGTAGAAAGGGGTTTCTTTTCTTATCAAGAACGCATCATGAGCACATTTTCGTTTTTTCTTCATATCACACCCTCCCTCTCACCTTTAGTTTCGAACGACCCACATTAGGGTCCTGATACTTCGGCTCTGCACCACGATGTCGAGACCAATCACAAGCTGACGACCTCACAACTACACATGGCCAGGAGATTTACAGTGCACAATTTACTATTCACGCGGTAGCGTTAGAGAACTCGTGTCGCAGAAATTCCGCTGTCGGCGTCGGCACCGTTGGTTGTGAGCGAAAAATCATCCGTGAGCGAAAAATCGAGAAAGTATCAAATAAAATAAACGATAAAATCTTCGGTCCCAATGAGGATCGAACCCAGGCCGTTCGCGTGGCAAGCAGGTGTCTTACCACAAGGCCACGATGTTGCTTGGAGCTGCTTCGGACAAAAACACTACATAAATGCCATGCAATAGAAGGAGTCTCCTTAACGCATTTTGTTCGGCAGGTGTCACGACGAAAACGAGCCCATACGGTAGGCACATTCGCGAGGCAATCAAACTACGTCGAAAAACGCCGGGATAGTGCAGCCATCGCCGCTAAATACACACACGAACTTTCAAACAGCTCTAAAAATGGACAACTATGTCCATCTAGAGGAAAACATATCAAGCCAACGCAGCAAACGCTAGATAATGTGCCATTGTGAGGCATTGTGAGAAATATGTCTCGACTTTTCATGGCATCCGAGAGGGCCGGCGCGCTGCGTATATTTTGGAGGCCATGCGACTCTTGCTTTAGATCGAAAGCCTGCAAAATTCGCGCGCGTGCGTGCGTGTGTGAGTGTAACAATACACATTAATAAGTATGCACTTAGTGGTTGAAGTGCGCACTAGGGGCCGGATTTCGCTATCGCGTTCAACTCTTAAAGGCGAAGCTTAAGGGTCCCCCAATTTTTTTTCAGCAAGTCCCCACGTGTGGTTTCCTTAGCCAAGCGGGCCCGAAGCAGGAACATACCAGTGACACGAACGCAGACGCACAGCGTTGTTGCGGTTGTTTCGGTCTTGGAACTGCCTGTCCCCGCAACATCCGAGAGTTTTAAATAAGGATTTAAATAAGGTAGGCAAGATAGCCTGACTGTGTGTTGTGCTCGACAGTACTTTCAGTTTAAGCGCATACTCTAAAAAAAGTTATCCAGAAACTTGTGCAACAGTTGGTGCCACGAAAGAAGACCATCGTTCCGCAGGTCTAATTTATTCGGCTTCATTTCACAGTATGATTTCTAGCGTTCGTTCTGCCATTACAACAGATTCCCGGAAAGCTGACTGGTCTTCATTGCAGAGGTCGCAGTACTGTATTAGAAACCGTCACCCCTTACTTAGAAACAAACAAAAGAAACAAGACAGCATGCAATGACCAGGACATTATTATTTTTCTTGTTTAGGAAAACGGCTAACCGCTTTCACAAAAAACAGCATTGCATGCTTCTCATCCACTGAGTAAGATAAGACATTATTAACGTCTCCGCCACCGACTAGCATGGACCAGGGGTTCTATCTGCCTGCTCTCCTCATTACCTGCTTCCCCAAACGCAATTCGTAATACTCCTATCACTCACCCGTTCAGCCGCACGCACCTGCTCTCCGTGGTCGATTACGTGACCTCCTTCTCTTTCACCCTCTTACGAGGCTCCCCCTTTCACTATGGCCGCGTGATCGTTGATACAACGCACCCACATGCTTCCCCTAAATTCATATTATGCATACTGGAATATTGGCAGCGCAAGGTAACGGGACACAGAATGGGAACACAAACAAGCGCAGAATAAAACTTGGATTTATTCACAGAAGATAATATATACCAGGAAAACATGAAGGGAAAGAGAAATACATGAGGGAAGGATCCACCATAATCAGGTGTCGTCCTATACCCCCTACACCTATACCAACTAGCCCGCCTTTCAACACTTCTCATATTATGGAAGTGTGCGTGTATAGCATAGAGGTTAGGACATTTGTCTCCATAGTCACGCGACGTGGTTTAGCGAACTACGCCGGCACAGGGTTCGCGAAAGCGGCTTTGGTGGGAACACAACGTTCTTGATCCCTACAGACATTTAGCATGTGTCCCTTGCATGGAACTGCGAAGGCGAGACACGCCGTGTTGACCTGCCGTGCCTAAGATTGCTGTGCCACATCGACGCCGATGCGTCCCCTGCAAAAATAGTGTGAGAAGACGCTCCTAAAAATTATCGCAGCGACGAAAGGTGTAGAACGGCAGTAGGGGCCCTGTGTGCAACAAATTTAGGAGATGGCTTGTTGCGTTTGCGTAGGTGTTCCAGTTGAACAACTCCTGTGTTGCCGTCCTTTTAGTAGCGGAACTGTTCTAGGCCTGGACCTGACGACAGATGAGTGCCTGCGCCTCATATCACGCTTGGGTTCCCAGACACACCAATAGATGGCGTAAGTGCCTCCGTCGCGGAAGAAGCGGTGGCGCTCAGTGAAATCTTTGGCTTTCGGCTTACTGTGCGCCGAACTCGCGGCGCAGAGAGATGGGTTTGGAGACAGAGTTCGACATCGCGGCCGACGGCGCGTTTTCTGAGTGGGTTGTGAGTCGCAGTGCGTCATCATCTGCGGTTTCTGATGACGCGTATTTACTACTCTACTACACGTGAGCTCACCCTCATTATTTCGATAGAAAATGAATACCACAGTCAACCCTACGACGCATTTCAGGGGCTGGTAATGCTCGCACGGTAGTGAAATGGCGCCAATAGCACTGTCCTTGTGGCCCGAGATTCTAATGCATGGGCTCAATGGGGAGATATTTGATTACCGTCTATAATGGCTCTTGCCTCCTTTTGTCCGAGAGGGTAAGAAATCCTGTACTTTTCTTTATCTCACGCCTTCCCTGTTGCCTTCATTGTCGAACAGCGCCACATTAAGGTGGTAATATTTGAGCCCTGGACCGTGGCATTGGGACCCTTGGCAACTTGAGGCTCTCAGAAACACCACAAAGGCTAGCGGATCTGCAGCGTTCTTCAGATAATGCGGTTTCTGTAGCCCAAGCGTCCCGATTCACTTACAGCCTTGTGTGCAAGCGGGCAGCGTTTGTAGTGATCGTACCAGCCATGCCGCAGCGCCTGCTCGTAACAGTGGAGGGTTTTAAATAAGGTTTCACGTTTCTTAGGGAAAATAGCTTCGTTGTTTGTCATAGACGAGCGGACTTTCAAATTGAACGCGTAATTTGAGCAGGAAGTTATCGAACAAACCTGCGCCACAATTACTGCTGAAATAGAAGACCAGCCTTGCGAATTTGGTATCCATTTGGCTCCACTGACAGTGTCGGCGCTGGTCACCGCCTCATTGTAACAGGGACAGCCTACTGCTCTCCTTAGGTTAGCACGTAGTTCCCTATGCCGGCAACAATATTCTTAAAAGAAGAAAAACGTTTCGTGGCAAAAGTTAATATTCCAGCGTAGCAAGACGGCTTACATCACACCCCATAATAGATCTCATAGTATTTAAAATGTTACAACATAAGCTTGGTAATGTTGGCATATTCCATTTTAACATCTAGCCGCAACAGAAGATGACCGAGTGAAAAGCGACAAAGGCAGCGCCTGCCTTCATCGGTTGTGACTCGGTCCTTGGCTTCTGTTGTGCGTTCAGTGCCGAAAACGCACTAAATTCTCTATTATTAGACGGTTTCGCTGTTTACTAAACAGGCCCTCGACCGCTTCCGGTTTCGTGCGCTGGCGTAGGCTAGCAGAATTGGCGGGGAACAAAGCCTTGGCGAGTAGCCCGTTGAGTTTCAACACTTTTCTCCCTGTGTCTAGCAAAATATTCTTCTAAGCTACACACAACAATAAAAGAGTTAGTCCTTAACTATAAGCGCCTTTCTTTTATGTGAAAGTGGAAAAAGAGTATTCCCTTACTCTGACAAAACTTTAAAAAACGCTTTATGCTTCGGTGTTGCAGAATAATAATGAGTGACCGGAAGTTTCTTGGGGTACACCACGTGCTCCTGCTATGGCAATCTTGAAAGCGTCTATACTCAACGATGGCTTTCTGTGGCAGCACAGCCAGCTCCAACTTTGCCCAGCCTAAGCACACGCTATTTCACTACTCTGCTGCATGAAATGCAGCAGAGTAGTGAAATAGAGAGAGTTTTTCTGCATGAAGCAGAAAAAAAACATGGCTGATCCCTCTCTCATAGGAATCAGTATAACACGAAAGTGAAACGTTTCTTCACAGACGTAGTTGAGCGTCTGTTGCGCATTCTTTCGCCCCAAACGCGAAGGAATGAATGCTACAGCATCAAATCGTAATGTTACGTGAAGAACAGCAAGCCGCTCAAAACGTTCCAGGCTGCTCAAGCAGACAGGACGCGCGGAACAAGCATACACAGGATGAGCGCGAACTGTCACAGTTGTAACTTATTTCTGTGTGAGCAGCGCGCTCCTTTCGCAAAAGTGGCCGCTGCAGTGAGCGAGGTGACCTTCGTGCTCTCAACGGAAACTTGCAGGCAGAGCGCAAGACGTACAAACCACCGAGATCACGAGATAAGCGCCCGCACGAGCGACCACGCCCTGTCAAGGCGCGCGCTATTCCGCGTGGGGGACGACTTTTAAAGCGCGCTCTTCGAGCCCTTCGCGCCATCTCGCTAGTGATAACGAAAACGCGCTGTACCGCCGATTTCTGAGTACCGCCACGGGCAAATGGTGACAAATAGCTCGCCGTTAGCATAGCAGAGAACACGCCGTCTGTGGCGGAGTCGTTTCGCGCTGCGCGCTCGCGATCGAGAGATCGTAAGTTCGACTCCCATATCTTAGTCTTTATATTTTACAACGTCATATCCGTGACGGAAATGCGTCAGTGGAGCCGTGGTGGACCCCGACATAAAACACTTTCGTGTTAAAAATTTCTTTTATGTTGAATATATTCTGCATTGTGAGATGGCATGCCCCGTGAAAGGATTTTCTTCTTGCTGCTTTTAACTTTCGGGTGTCGATTTCGTGTTTTCCTGCTCCCTTAAGAAAGTGATCTTCCGATGGGTTGCAGAAGGCACACGTCGATGTTTTTAAGCGATTGTTCATTAGTGGATGTGTAATTATCGAACAGGAAGAAACCAAAACAGATGTCCGTTTGGAACATTTCGTTGTGCGCTAACAATTATGAGGAATTGACTAGAACAGAATTGACACCACCAGTTCAAATAGATCTCTCAGATTGCAATAGCCACATTGGCGCCGGTGACCTCTTGAAAATATTTAGTGCGAAGACCAGTTTGAAAGCAAGAAAATGCAATCGCAAACATTACTTGACAGAATGACACATTTCGTAAATTGCTTTGCGTACGTGGTCGGTATTTTGGTTGCTTATTTTAGTTTATCAAACGTGTCCCAGATCGCGTAATATAACACCGGAAGCATCAGCGTTATGACGGGAGGCGTTGCTATGAGAGTGATGAGAGCGCTTTATTGTGATACATTACCAGTGCGATGCTTCGCCTGTGCAACACTTCCACGTTTCTTTTTTTTTTTTAAATGGAGGGGGCGCCGTCTATAGCACCAGACGCGTTCATGTCGAATATGCGGTCGGCCCCATGCTGGTCACTCTGCAAAATTGAGCGTTTTTGAGCACTGCAGAAATGGCACACTTCATAAACTGCGTTGCATAGATGGTCGGTATTTTGTGTAGCTCATTGTCGCGGATACAGAAATATCGAATACCATATTCAGTATACCACCGAACGCTTTAGCATTTATGGGAGGAAGCTTTATTATGTGAGCGATGAGAGCGCCCTTTACGAAGAATCTATTACAATTGCTATGCGTTGACGGTACAACGCGCCCTGGGTTGATTCGTGTTAGATAAGCGGCTGGCCTGTGGCGTCACGCTTTCATGTCGATAGTGCGGTAGCACAGTTCTGGCGCGCTGACGCTAGCGGCACAGCGTCTCGCCGTTTGCCATTCTCTGGCGGCCGTGCGCAAGAGGTTTCGTTCGCGCACGTCAGCCGTTCCTTGCCGTTCGGAGAATGGGTCCGAGACCCATTTTTGCACCGTTCTCCGTGCCGCAGAGCGACGTAGCCAATCAGCGACGAAGGACTACGTCGACGAGCCGCGTCGTCTGCTTTCGGCTTTCCGCATCGTAGGCGTCTGCCGCGGAACGGTTCGAGCTGCTAGCTTTCCGCTCCCCGTTTTTCACGCTACAAGTGCGGATGTCGTCCGTGTCGTGGCGAGGCATGGTTCCAGCAGTCAAGAGACGTTTTAGTGTGTCCGGTATTAAAAAAAGCGTCGCGTAAAACCAAATACCGTGTCCCCAAGCTCGCGCCAGGTCATGTGCCACCAGCTATGGTGGATTAGAAACAACTAACAAACGCGTAATTTATGTCTTCCGAGATTTCGGTAGCCCCACATCTACCCATTAACCCTACATCATCGATTATTTGAATGTGGCTGTCAAGAACGATGCCGAATCGGACAGATACATTGCTGTCGTAGCTTAAGGACATTATACTAGAGCAAATGGAAGCATCAGTTTTGAGCTTACAAGGTGCAGAGCGCGCGGCGGCCACTCGATAGGTGAGAGTGGATGACAACTGCTTTAGCAGTGCGGCCATAATTTTTGGAGGCGCGAATTCTTCGCCGCAATGCTTGCCGTGCACGTTGACAGGTGTCGCGTGGGCGGCGACGGCCGACGTGCTACGGTACCGCGCCGTTACGACAGGCTTGCCGCTAGCGTGAGCGTGCCATTGTCGAGTCTGCGCAAGAACAGCGTTCTTAAAGAGCACAGATGTGGACTGTGTTTTTCTTGCTTGGAATACCGAACGCAAGACCCGCGCTCCCGACGGGCCGTAGGCAATGTTGCTGCTACCCGACGATGCCGACGCGTTGCCTGCCAACATAACGTGCGTCTCGAGAAGGCTATTGCATCCACAAAAGTCGAGATATGACAACACTGACCCTGTATGCAACGAAATTCAGGAAACGACTGTTGCATTTACGTAGTATTTCCCCGTGCGAGATTTCTGTTTTGAGATCTTCTTTAGAGGCACGAACACGGAGTGATACTCCCCTGTCTCTTTTAAACACTTCTGGTCGAGACGTTATCTTACATTTTCCGATCCTGCACAAAAAGTACTCTAAAAATAAAAATAGGTGCGTCTAGATCAAGTTAAGGAAAAGAAGGATATCAGAAAAGCAGGGAGGTTAACCAGGAGTGAAACTGAACCCGGTCGGCTACCCTGAGCTGCGGAAGGTGGAAAGGTAGGAAAAGTGAGTGGTGAGTAAATTGACAGATAGAGCCGACTCAACAACACTTTCGATTTCGCTATCACACACGGTAAATCAGTTCGGTATATCCGATATCGGAGCAGCGCTTTCGTTGCTGTTCGGAAGTGTGATGAGCACTCCCGTGGTTCCAATATCTTCTAGACAGGGAAAGAGTTTCCGTCCAGGTAATGCAGAGCAGTGCGAAGGTGAAGTGAAGCCTCTCGTTTGCGTAAGACACCTCTCGTTTGCGTTAAAATGAACCCGGACATAGCGTACGGTGAATCATGCGCAAATATGGCATCAACAAGCACATAATCACTAGTACTCGATATGCGCTCATGGAAAGCGTCGTCATTTGAGGAGAGAATCGGCAAGGCGCGCGCTCTCCAGAGCTCGTAGCTTGAGCCGTGAGCGCGCCAAGGCGGCCCACTGCCCGCTGGCGTGTCTCACTGCAACAAAGCCCCCACGCAAGCTGTGTTCGTCTCCAAATCCGTCTGCCGGTTTGCAGAAGAATTGGAACCGCACTCAGGTTAGGGTTATATTTACAGATGAAGTATTGTGCTTTGCAGAAAAACTCAGCAACAATTCCAAGTATTCTTGTTCGTGCAGTGCTGCTTCCATAACATATCATGACTTATGATGGCTTTTGATCACTGTCATACATAGGACACTTTTGAAACACTATTTCACAAATTACATTATGATCCGAGTGTGCTCGTACGAAAATATACCTTTAAATGCATGTCTACTACCAAATTCGAATTAATCCCGAAACGGAATACTTTGCGTAGTAACACTTATGGAGAAGCTCTTTCGACACTTCTTTGGCTGTGCTACACTCTAAAAACTGGTAAGCGTATCGCAAGAGTAAAAAAGTCGAGTTACTCTTCAGAGCGTTGTTTTGCTCTCGCAAAGCATCGCACAGTGAAATGCACGTTCACTCTGTACGAAAAGAGAGAGTGAAATGTGCTGATACTCCATCTCTATCTGAGAGAGTGGCATCCCGTATACTCTTCTGATATATATATATATATATATATATATATATATATATATATATATATATATATATATATATATAATATATATATATATATACATTATTAAGCACAGAGCACTGCATTCGTCGCGGGGCTTGGGGCGACTAATAAAGAAAAGCAGCGTTTCGAAGCCTCCCAGTGCATTTGAGTGTACTGGAAGGCACTGGGATAAAGCTTAATATCCACGTTTTCAGTTTTGGGCTTGTGCAGGTAAATAAGCGAATATCACCTCATGGAGTCGGTCGACGATCGATTCGAAAGGTTTTCAAATTCTTCGTATTTTAACATCCACATTTTTCGCTACGAACGTCATGCGCAGAGTATACTGCCCTAAACTAAATGGGCCATACGGCTAGAGTGGGCTACTACGGCTGTAGCCGCGGAACGTGAACAATAATGGCCGAAAATATGTCCAAGAGCGTGACAAAAACTGAAGTCTTCAGTGTGAAGTTAAGAAGTACAACGTGTTCTACACAGAAATGACTAACCACTTAGCGAGTCAATGCGAATGCCGCGCATATATTCGGTTACGCTAGTCTTGTTTGCTGGGAAACGTGCCGGAGTGACGTTCTGATACCGGGAAGCACAAAACAAACAATGAACTACTTTGTGTTTGGTTGTCGCATGTTCGGAGACATTCAAACCGGGTTTCTAAACAAGAAAATGAAGACAGATCGCTAACATGATCAGTGACAACATGAAAGAAAACGATCGTGCTCGTTGTTTCCAGTGTGGCGTTGCGGTAGCGCGTCGTACTGGCAGTCTGATTGTCGCTGGTTCGAAGCTCGCGCGTTTTTTTTTTCTAACGTCTTTTTTTGTCACAGTGCTCGTTATTTGTCATCATTACGATCTACACATCACTAAATTGTCAAAAGCATTTTTAATGCTCTATTTTGGCCCGAGGTCTGCTATTCTTTTCTGGAGGTGTACTACTACTCCTTTCGGAGGGATCCAGCTACTCTGCTTCGGCAAGAGTTGTGTTACTCTGCTGATGTGGATTACAATAACCCTTTCTGAGGGCACTATTATACTAAGCCTGAAGAAGTGCTGATTTACTCTGGAAAACAGAGTTAAATATGACACAAGAATATACTCTCCAAAGAGAGTGCTCAGCGCTACCTTAATTCTTAGAGTGTATGACAAAGACCTATCGCCATGTGTAGGCGATTTATTATAGCCGGCGCTGTAGCGTATTAGTGTAAAGCACGCTGCGCCAACCACAATAACGGACACGCGGAAGGCCATCCATGGAAAACGCTGTCATCGTGCCTGCAGTAAAAGCAGTGTACCACGAAGACCGCCCAATGGCACACAGGAAAGATGTATTTGGAACGAAAATAATGAATTCTGCCTCTGCAAATGGAAGAGCTTGGATTTCGAACGCCTGCTCAAGTACATTGTCTCGGCATAATGGAAGCTTTTTCGTGCAGGTAACTTGTGCATATAGACAAAAAGAGTACAACGAACACTATGCGGACGTTTCACAATCACATTATGAAATACCACTGCTAATCTACGAGCATCCACACTTTAAAGGTAGCACAAGCCGTACCAGGTCTGTTCACAAGCGCTAAATCTTCGCATACCGGGCAGACGCACAGTAACGTAGTACGGGAATGCTTGAAAGATCAGCTCGTTGTAAGAACAACTTAGCAGGCTCGATGAGATCACTGCCAACGGAGCCAAATTGTAAACAGATAACTGGCTGCTGGATATATCACAAGGCTACCGTGAGTGCTATGCTTTCCACATGCAAAGACTTCATGTATGCAAAGGCCAGCCTATGTTGAAACAGTTCCCAAAGTGCGATGACGGTTTATAATGTGTTAGATGCTTGATGTGCCCCGCTATTCGCAGCGCAAATGCGCACTCGCCGCATAGCGGGTGCGCCTGGAAGCCATATCCCGGGTCGACCTGGAAGCGTTGGCGGAAGCCATTGCGACGCCTTGAGAAGCTGCTATAAAATTACCAGTTATTTATCATGCAGCATCGCACAAGCCCATCAAAAAAAGAGTAACGCGATGGCCAGTGAGTTCTTTTTCTATCTGCCTATAAATGTGCCGTCGCGGCAGACAGACAGCAATGCATCGTTTCATGGCGCAAGCAGAACACGCGAAATGAAGTACCACGTACATTAGAAGCATGCCCATCAAGGAAACAGTGACTGACACATTTCTGGTTTCTTTTAAAGAGTTCCCTCAATATGACTTCTTTTTTCCCGCGGAGCAGACCATTAATTTTATGCGCGTCATTCTTGCCACGCTGGATTCTCGAAGAGAGGAGTGTACTTTGATTTAGGCAAGCGGTTAACCAACTCAGGACCGCCACGAATATTTGTTCTGTTTCCTAGTTCCTTAGAATTGTTGATGATCAATATAAGCGGCGTGAATATTCTCGCTTACGTAGATTTGCGCACCTGAAAATTAGTAGAGGTGCCTGAAGTAGACTCTTGATAAACACATGCACACTATGTCTGCTTTGTTCTTCAAAGTATGCCGAAGTGTTGCTTCCATATTCAACATGGCTCGTTGGCAGATAATCTGCTCGCAAGAAATTTAGGA
>NW_023615254.1:0-52675 GCF_013339695.2 Rhipicephalus sanguineus
ATATTAAAGTAAGCAAAGATTAGAGTCCTCAGGTTCCTAACGCTCACAAAACGGTTTAAGGTGCACCAATGCATAAGTAACATGGCATAAGTGCACCACATGCCCTGAGTAACTACCTTTCGGTAGTTACTCAGAGCCTTTTTTCTCCATGCATAGCTGCCGTCCAGTGATCATCTTCGCTCTCTGACTTTTCGCTTAACGCTCTTTGTTCACATATTGCTTACACTATCAGCGGTGTATTTACTGGACCTCCTAGTTCTTCTTCTCCACTATGTGTCCTGCCCTACCTATACAAATTACGGAACACCTTCTCTGCCCATCTACTCTCCTTCACATTCCTTAGCCTCTCTTCGAACCTTATTTTGCTCTGAGCCTCCCTCGCCTCAAAACCTGTCCATTCCATATCGCCTTTACAGCCTCATTTGTCGTCTTCCCCACAATGAGCCGACATTGCTCTGCGGGACGGCACCTTGCGCCGTTTGGGGGATCTGACGCAGTCGGCCGACAGCTTGTGAGGCCTAGTCGTAGACATGCAGACCTGCTTTGCACGAGTGGCAACGTTCAAAAGTGCCCTTGCTTAACGGAATGCACTCGACGTAGGGTTGGCAGCATCTCGATGCAATAGAATGGCGGGTTTGGGCTGATAGCACGCGCCGACTCTTACAAAACGAGCGATGTCAGCTTTCTAGCTGGTGGATTGTCGTCGCATGAAAAAAAAAAATTCGGCAGATCCACGTACCGTGGGAGTCGATGTTATGCGAAGCAGCGGCGGAAGGTGACTGTGGCGTAATTTTTTACTGAGCGAAACGTATGAAGTGACGCTAAAGACTTGTATAAATTTTATGCGCACACATATATGTTGAAGAGCCGCATATGTGTTATAAACCGTTGTTTACAGTTGGGTGACGCTGCCACGGCAACGGGGTATTACCAACACCAGAATCGTGAACTGATATGCAGTGCTTATACTTGTCCTTATGATGGAGAACGCACGCACGTTTCACGAACCTGGTGCATGTGTAGAAGGGGTTCATGACAGTTCTGGAACAAGGTCATCATCACCGTGGTCATTGAGCACCAGCAGCTGGTCATGACGTGTTATCGGATCCGGTCGTGATCGCGGGGGCGAGGGTCCAGTGTAATGAAGTATGAGGTATAGTACAGCTGTTAGAAATCATGGATGCCTCAGTCATTTCGTCGACAAGTTGTCTGTCTATAGAACCAGCGACATGTCGGCGTCTGAAGTCACTCATCGCGTTGGTGAGGTTTAGGTCGTTGAGGCTGGTAGGCCTGGATAGGGCACATAGCCAAACATCAGTGGATGGCGCTGTCGTATTCGTAGACTACCTGGCGTACGTGACCTACGTACTAGTCTACAAAGCGGCTGTCAATCAATGTCATCATCCTCGGTCAGCATGAGGCCATCGCCCAGCCTCGTAAGAAATGAAGAGGACACTGCGTCGTTATGGCGGGCTAAGTGCACTTTACGCTGCGATGATGTGAATATCGTACATAACTTTCGTTAATGTATTCTTCCAGGGTCAAGCAGTGCTTCAATATAGCTTGCTGAATCATAGGAATACAAATGTAATGTTTATTAGACTGCTATAAAAGCGGAGCCAACACTGGAATCACGGATGTTAATCTGATATGACGCCTGTATCGTAGGGCTACATATGTAGTGTTTATTGCTTTCTTGTAAAATTAGATACCCAGCACCACAACCACAACTGACGTTGCACCGACATTACACCTGCATAAGCTGTTTTTTCGAAACCAGTTTGTAGACCTGGCGTGGCTCTGTGGTAGAATGCCCGATTGCCACGCAGAGTGCTTGGGTTCGATTCCTGCTGGGATCCTGATTTTTATTCTTTCCATTCGTCGGGGGTCAACGCTGCTGATGTCGGTTTTTCTTAACACTCTCGCATTTAAACTACCAATGTCTGTTCTCGCCGTTCCCGGGTAGATATAAACTGTCAATCACCTGTGGCGCATACCCGTCCACCGCGGCCGGTGGTAAACGGGTATGTGGCACACGCGTCTGGAGGAAAGAGTTTTACCACGTACGCGACAGGGATTTTCACGTTATTCATGTCATGACCTGACAGTCATATTCGTCAAGTCCTCTTACACTTCCATACCCATTTTGGTCTACACCAAGTTAAAGAGGCGGTCATGAGAGCACCCAGACGTAGGCGGCTAGATAGATGGATAGATACGTAGATAGAAACGCTCAAAGTGCCAAAGGTTCGCTAAGAAATGCTTCGCATTTAATAACATCGGGCACAGCCGGCAAAGCAAAGGCGCTTACCAACATCATGTCTGGTTCAAAGCAGCGTGCACAGCTCTTCATGTCAGCCCCCGCGCGAGAGGGCGGCGCGATAGCGTCACAGAGAAAATGCGGTTTTCGCTACAGTACTACAGATGACGCTTTCGGCATGTTGCCAGTAGAGTCACTGTATATGCTACCTTTAGGTAGCAGAGTAGCGCATAGGTCCGGCTAGCAACCACAACTGTGCGGTGAAGTCGCACTCCATTTTTGCAGGCGACAAGCCTACCGCGAAGCCGACAAATGTCTGGCGTGTCGAAGGCCGGCGATAAACATTGGCTGTCGATGACTAATGTTAATTAAGTGAGCTGCAGCGGCGGCGTCGAGAAATACAAAAATTGGCCCGAGCGTCAGCTTCTCCGCAATGCATGGTTGCTAGCGGCGTTTGGAAAACAGATGCGCAGCTCTGCTACCTAAAGGTAGCATATACAGTAACTCTAGTTGCCAGCGTTTACATGCTCTTGTATGGACGCGACGCATAAAAATCGCGATTCCGTCTCGCAGATTGCAAATTTTCCCATACTGTCCTCTGTAGCGTCATTAACTAAAGGTGACAGACATTTTAGCTGCAGTTACCAATGGATATTGCCGTAATTATATGCCGTACAGCGATTGAAGCGAGCTATTAGTAGTGGCCCTTAACAGAAGATGTCTGCCGCATCCACAGCTCTCTCGCTCTCATTTTGGGCACTTGCGTGCATAGGTGGCCTTGGGAGGGCAAGGTTTCGCGATCTCCGGGCTTTCTGTCTCTCTTAAAGGGACGCAAAAGTCAAGTAACAATTTATGTCAGAATGAAAGGTCAATATTTGAGAACGTCTACAACGTCAATATTATCAACAACAGTGCTCTGCTAAAAGAGGAATTAAGGTAAATGTGGCACACGATCTTTCCGTCCCTCCGACTTTTCCCTCACCGAGAACACGGCCGACGCCTGCACCAAATTTTCGGCGACACAAGCTCCATAACGCGATCACGTAAAGATTTTTGAAAGTCTGTATCCGCGTTCCTGGGTTGATACAAACGGTGAATAACCTGTGGCTCATACCCGCATTCCTTGGGCCGTGGTATGCGGGAATGGCCACGCGTGACTGAAGGAAACGGTTTCATGACGTACGCTAAAGATATCTCACGCTACTCATGTACTGACCTGTTCATCGTGTTCGTCATACACTGATGCCTTTTCACGCCGAATTTGATGTGTCAAGTAGAGGAGACGACCACGAGAGCGCCCATACGTAGGCGGCTAGATAGATAGATAGATAGATAGATAGATAGATAGATAGATAGATAGATAGATAGATAGATAGATAGATAGATAGATAGATAGACAGACAGACAGACAGACAGACAGACAGATAGATAGATAGATAGATAGATAGATAGATAGATAGATAGATAGATAGAGATAGATAGATAGATAGATAGATAGATAGATAGATAGATAGATAGATAGATAGATAGATAGATAGATAGATAGATAGATAGATAGATAGATAGATAGATAGATAGATAGATAGATAGATAGATAGATAGATAGATAGATAGATAGATAGATAGATAGATAGATAGATAGATAGATAGATAGATAGATAGATAGATAGATAGATAGATAGAAACGGGCAAAGTGCGTTTGGTTAAAAAAAATATTGACGCTCTGGAGCCGCTCAGCTGGTAAAACAGTGGCACGGGGAAACACTATACAGATGGAAATCGTAGAGAGGCCGTCACAGCTAAACACAGAAGTTCGTGATTTAATTACGCAGTAATATGTTGCACCTTGCCTAATTCACTTGATCTGAGAAGCGCTGGCACGGCGCAAGAGGAAAGCTAAAGCGTGAGGCCCGCGCGCTCTTCGGGGGCTGCTGCAACGTACACACTTTTCCCATGAGCGCTTGCGCTCCCGTCGGTGTCTCTCGTGTACATAAAAAATGTCTATTAAGAAACACAAAAACTAGTGTGACCTTGTCAGAAACGAGCGCTTAAGCAAGCGCACGCTGCAGCAGTCAAATGACAGCACGAAATCACGGCGTAAACGTTTGCCTCGACAGAGCACGCACATCGAGAATACACTTGTCAAGAGGCTCCGAAAGCGCGCTCCCTCATCCCCCTCCGCAGAAAACGCCCGCCAGTACGCTCCAACTTAGCGCTTGCCCCGAGCCTGGAAAAATCGAGAATCGAGACACGATTCCCTGTCGAGCTAAGCCGCCGCCGCGAGACGTATAGTAAATCTGGGAACCTTTAGGCGCGAAGCATCCTAGGGTCTCGGCTTGTCGGCGTGTCATGTCGTCGTCACGGTTCATCATAAACGGGTATGCACTACAAAAATTGGGTAAATCCCACTACTCGCTACCGGTCCATAACATGCATATTACGAGTTAAAGGTTCGTCGTTACTGCATAAAACATTATGTTTGGCTTAGCAGCGGTGTCAGAATCACCGACGACATTTACCAAAGCGCTCAAGTTTCTTATCTAAAACAAAAGAGACAAATTTGAATCTCTACGGTAAAGTCATCCATTTGAAACACCACTTCTTGAAACATATCTGCAAAGTGATGGTGCTTTACTCACCACCGGTCCACTAAAATTGAAGGAGGCAACAGTTAGCCCAACAAATAGCCGACGAAGTTGGTGGGGCTGAAGCACACTTCCCTACATGCCGGTTTCAGGCTCCGGACCACTAGGGCCTCATCAAAGAAATTTATCTCAAAACAATGTAGCGAATTTCTTCGGTCAGGCCCTTCTTCTTCTGTCTCTCATTGTCAATTTGCAGTGATTTTGCTGTGGGAAACACCGGCGCACACTGCATGCTTCACCACACCCCAGGTTTCACGTTTGTGGAGCTGTAACACCCTTCCCAGTTGACTTCACCACAACCAACATCAATATAAAGAAGAGGAAAGCTAGTGGGTTGTCATCACCATGCAGCGTTTGGCTTCGCAGCGCTGCTCGCGCTCCGGTCTCGCGCTTCGCTCTGGCGCTGGTCAGCGCTGGTCCGCACTGGCGCTGGTCAGAACTCGAGCGAATAAGTATCTTCACTTAATTATCAGTTTCTTATTTCATCGCCTTCTCACAAGTCTGATTACGCCACATTTGATATTATTTACCGACACTTTGTTTGACATGTTTGTCTAAAATTATTTTTCTCAATACCACCGGACCGTGCCACATATAGTGCGTTTGTGTCATTGTTGAAGGGATAATTATCATCATCGTCTTCATTCTTCTGTCGAATGACTCATTTTTAGAGCGTTTCTTTCTCTAATCACAGTTGTATATATAGGTATTTTTGGCCGTTTTTCTTTCGTTTCGTTTTTCCCCTTTAAGCTTTATGAAGTTGTACTGGTTATGTATAACGCATAAGATATTAATTTTTAAAACCGTTTCCTTCAAAAAGCGAATCCAATCTTTGAGAAAGGCACCGTCCGATTCATGGCCTATCCCCCTAAGTGGGTTGTGCCAAGTGTCTGAGGAACAACAACAACGACTCGTCAAGGCGTCGGAGCTGCACTCGGTGAGCCACCCAAGCCTCACTACTGTCATCGATGAAACATACCGTGAGTCGAAATTTGCAGAGTGACTCGTGGGCAAATAGAGCTTCCGGCAAGCTAAAGTAGGACTTGTCGGTAATATATCATTGCCCAGCTATCATGTGACATGGTTCGATCAAATGGGCCTACGGCATTGCGAGCCGTGCGTTTTCAGCTTTGTAGGTTCCGTCAAGGGACTCTCATAGCGGTGTCAAGTCGATCCGTATCTTTCGGGTGCAGAACTTACGTCGTTTGTACGAAGAATTCACCATCGACGCGAAGTAAGCATTAAGAGCACATCAAGTGAACGAGCGATCTGCTGATGCCTGTCGAGATAGCATGTACGCCGGCGACCGCGCCCTTCAAGCGACGCAGCCCCTCCCTCCCCTCCTCTTCTCTGGCATCCCTTTATGCTCCTTACGGAAGACGGGTGGGACGTTTCCTTTCCGCTTGAAGAGAAATCGACGGCCGGTTTCACGCGCGGTGATGTTATTGCTATCGCCCTCTATGCGACGGAGACGGCCAGCTCGTTTCATCTCAGCTTCAGCCGCGTCATCTCGCGCCATCTCGCTGGTGACCAAGAAAACACGCTAAAGCGGTTCCGAGCTCCGCGTACCGCGCCAGCGGTAAATGGTGTCTATAACTAGCTGGCCGTTAGCATGCCGAAAGACGTACGCCGTGTGGCTTAGCCGTCTAACGCAGCACGCTGCGGAGCGAGAGGTCGCCCATTCGATTCCGCGCTTCGGAAAAATTTTTCTGAATTATTTTGCTTTGTGGCTTTTATATATACGTACATAGATATACATATACGAGACATGACGGCGACGGCAATAGCGACGGCAAAAAGTAGCGGAGAGTGTCCATATAATTGGTATCACAATAAATATATATTCTCAGGTAAGGCAGTACAAACTTCGAGTTATTGGAAGCTGAACTATTTGGCAAGTATTCATGCTAAAAGACAGGGCGTGCAAACCTGGACACGAGAGAAGTCGACACCACAAACATCGACTAACAACTCATAAGTTGCTAGTCGGCGTTTGTGGTGTCTTGACTTATCCCTAGTGTCCCGGTTTGCCCGCCCCATAATTTAGGAGTAGAAACATCTCACGTACGTGCGCACTTGGCTGGTTCAATCACAATAAAACTGAGATGGGTTTAACAACAACGGGGGAACAATCAGTTGCAATCAAATACAAGCCATAGATAATATTCGAGAACACTGAGTGCGCAACACTTCTCTGGCCGACAGAACCACACTCTACCTTGTACGACATAACTTCTTCCTTCATTGACGCCGAACTACTCACGCTACCGTTGCCGCACGCTTATTCGCCCCCAGGTTCGCGAAACTTCGGCATGCCTCATCCGCTCACAGCACAGTGTACCATTAGGGAAAGAAAAAAAGTTCCCGGATGTGCTTCTCATGTAGGCAGACGCGCCCGTGGTAGCCGCGTTGATTTTTAGACTTCTGTCGATCTTGAGCGGGAGCTAGGCTGTCTCGGCCGGCGTCTGCTCCGGAGGGTGTAAGGAAGGTTGCGCTTTGGAGAGGCGAAAGTTGTTGGCGCCTTTGTGCTCATGGCGCGCTCCCAATCGGCCCCGTGCCTTGGCTATGTCGAATGCGGTTTAAACGCTCGTTTGTGACACCGCCTTTACTCCTAGTTCCCCCGACGTGAAACCTCATAAACACTTGACAAGTTTGAACTCAATTACTTATGCAATGAAGAGATACATGGTCGGTATTTCTTATTTAAGCTTAACTAGATTATTCGCTATTGAAATCTAGAGTAGTGGCAGATTCATTATATCTTCGCAGGCCGAAAAATAATGAATGACACGCTGACATGCCAAAAAATGAAGGCGCACCGGTGTCTTACGCTAACCAGTCGGTGTGCCTTGATGTCGCTACCGGCTGCTTCAGGGCTGCTGTCGGTGACCGCAGCGGTCCATACTCGGGGACACACGAAAGACCTTGCCACATCATCCGACAGCTCACAGCGTGCACGAGCTGCTATTTCCAGCGTGGATGCAGCGTCCGAGAAATACCGGGAGCGCGCGGACAGCTTGCTCTGGTCAGCATCGACGGGTTCCTGCCGGTTATTGCCGGAACCACAGGATTTCCACTTGCGGCAGAGTGCTGGCTTTAAGCACAGCCTGTTGAAACACCAGAACTGCGTGGCTCTCTTGACGTCCACGCGCTCTCATTCGACAAGTGACGCCGTCGCCCTCTTGCGAGTG
Organism: Rhipicephalus sanguineus; assembly: GCF_013339695.2. NCBI lineage: Eukaryota > Metazoa > Arthropoda > Arachnida > Ixodida > Ixodidae > Rhipicephalus > Rhipicephalus sanguineus. The sequence goes on from NW_023615254.1 coordinate 8,097, forward strand.
CATTACCGCTCTCGTGTTTGAAGAAACTGTACCCTGAGTTGGGTTTCGCCGAGGTCCCGAGGTATATGCGCGGTCATACTGTCTTTAACCAGCCTTGAGGAACTGGAACTGGATTGCGCGGTCTTCAGTGACTCCTGCCGCCGAGTTTCGAACGGCACTCGCAGCTCTCGTTGCGAGCATCGCCCCTTCCTGGTGCGCCTCAGTGCCTCGCAGGCATGAAGCCTGGGAAGAGCAGGCGAACAAGCACTTACGGGCCTATCCTCACGGAAAGTGGCGTTTTGAAGACCTAACGCTCGATGTACGAAGTGGTTCCCGAATGTTGCCGTGGAGAACTCTCCCAGTACTTGATGTCCTCTTCTTCGCTGACATCATTAAGGTCACGGACGAGAGCGAGAAGACCGAAATTGCAGTCCTTGAAGGCATCTTGCACAGCAGAACAATATCCAAGGTATGCATCTCTGCGTATACGGGCAACGCAGAGATTATACAGCTCGTTGCCAGGATCCTCAGCGAGAACACCGTCGTCAAAAGCTTTGCTATAAGTTCCACCCGCGAAGAAGCCTTCCTAGCTGATCGCGTCGCTTATGACACCTGGCTCGACGCGCTCGGGGAAAACGAGACACTCGAAAAACTATGGATTTTTTCATCGAATATGGAATCGGCAGCAGTAGATTCGCTTCACCCATATACTTTCGTCGAAGCAACGTTTGAAGGCTTACATTTTCTGTTGCAACAAAAATGATCACCTTTTTACGCACGTATGCCGCACGCTAGAAGACAGCGGTGTGCACGATAAGGCGTCATGCGGCTCTGCTTGGTGAAGGACAACGCAGACCCCTTGAAGTGCAAGGTGTTTTCGGAACTATTTTTCGACTGGGACGCACACGAAGGTGTGCAAGTCACCGCACTGCGTCAGCTGGTGGATTGCAGTCACTTGAAATCTCTGATCATAGACGTTCGTAGGGTAACCTAGCCGTGTCCTCGGCTCTGGCAGAGTATGTGCAGTCTACGTCAGTGCTGCGGGAGCTCCAGATTGAAGTGAGGATTGCATTGGCTGACGAACTGAACTTAGCTGGCGGAGCATGGTGGAGGCTCATTGTGAACTCTCTTTCGAGGAACAACAGCATAAAGGATCTCAACATCTCCGGAAGTGACATGAGCGACGGGGACGTGGAGAGCCTAGTGGACGCAGTGAGTGCGAAGACAAACATCAGGAAGCTCACCTTCGGAGCCTGCGGCATGATGACCCTGAACGCTTTCGTCAACCGCCTATCCGTCGGCATCGTAGGCAACCACACACTTCTCGATGTCGCCCTCTGTGGCCGGCTGGACCACAAGGGCAAGACGCATCGAGGAAGCTGTTCGCCATCTACGAGGCAACGCGCAGAAACTCGGGCCTCCTGGTCGGCTGCGGCTGCGTTCCCGAAGGCTACTGACGCACACAGGTACGCTCCATACGTTTAAGCAGTGTTGGCGGGAACATTTAACTTTTTTTCGGTAACTTAGTAACGTACTCGTTACCATTTAAGAGCTGTAATGGGTACCTAATTACGTTATCATCTTAAGGTAACGTGATGTGTAGCGTTACTAGTTTATTCGAATTATTCCACTTCCCACGCGTTCATCAGCTCTTCCTGAAAGTCAGTACGGGAGTACCATAGTGCGTTCAACGAGCGCTTGTTCAGCATAGGTGCAGACCTATACACTAAAAATGGAGGCAAGCACTTCGATGACAGCTTTTAAGTACGCCAGTTGCTTAAATTCAACAAGTTGCAGTTGTTAAAAACTCATCTCAGTAGAAACCTAGCCCTTTTTTGTGAACTTTAGTTTGATAATAAATCTTGATTCTTCCTATCTGCAATTGCGGCTATGTTTATGCCTGTTGTATTCCTCAGCGACTGAGGCTGGCCATGAACTCCTTTGCAATAAGCACTCGCAGTTTCCCTTAATTGTACAGGCTAAAGTAAAAAGGGAATGGTTTATGCGCACTAATATTTGGTTATGGAAGATATGCCATATACGGATTTCTCTATTGCTACACAAAGTTATTCCAACTAGTTTTTAGATGAAGCATTGCTGTCAGAATTAATGTATTACAAATTTGTTGAGGTTCAGTGAAGTTATTTTTTGCCGCAGAGCGTTTCATGATAATTCTGATTGTTGTGCTTAATGCCTCATTGAGAAAAATGCCTTCACCATGTGCCGCAGAGGTAGAAACCACCATATATACTCTGGACAGCTTTAGGCCTCTGTAATATTGCTAAGATCAGGCACATTCAGGCAAGATATTCTCGTTATAATAAGTACTTTGGGTAAAATTGTTGATTGAGATAGAAGTTATAATTCGAATACAGATATAAGCTTAATAAAACTGTTACTGTCGGTTCCTGCAGTGAAGACGCACTGGTGAAGACTACTTACAATGGAGTAACGGCAGAAGTAACGTGCCCTACTTTTTTTGGTAGTGGTACGCGTTACCGTTATTTTTTGTGTAACGTACAAGGAATGTTCATATGAAAAGGTACGAAACGGTGTAATAACATGACCGTTTACATAGATGCCTATGCCGCTATGAGAGAATGCAGCGAGACATCTAAAGATGCGATTGGAGTCCCTAGGCGAAAATGTTTGAGGCCCGTGTACTTAGATTTAGGTGCCCGTAAAGAACCCCAGGTGGTCGAAATTTCCCGGAGCCCTCCACTACGGCGTTCTCATATCATATCGTGGTTTTTGGGACGTTAAAACCCCAGATATTATATATTATTGGAGTCCCTGCCCTTTTTCGGGGCATGGGGGGCGTGCCCGCATGCCAGTAGTGAGCAGAGCCTATTATAAAGAGCGCCGTCGAATTGACGCGGCAGTGCGTGTGAGAACAGACGGCGTTCACATTGGAAAATTTGGCGACGACGAGTAGCGGGGCGTTTATACGACTTCTGACATCAGCAGGTGTTAACCAGCCACCATTAATCGCCTGAAATTTTCACGTGTCGGTCCCTGAAGTGAGACCTGAAAGAGAAGCGCTTGAACTCGGACGGACGAACTTAAGGGACGCTGTGAAGGACTGGGTCTGGCCACAACCACAGCAATTCTGGGAACAAGGAATCCTTCGGCTCGTTCATAATGGGAATCGTTGTGATCCGGCACTTAGCGTATACATTGAATAATGTCTTCGTTTATACCCGCAGTGTCGTTTCGTACCTTTTCATTTGAACACCCCTTGTATATGGTAACGTGCATAGGCGTATCTAACGGGGGGGGGGGGTCAAGGGGGCGCTAGCCCCCCCACAGCGAAAACGTTAGGGGGGCGTAGCCCCCACCTTTTGACCTTGGTCATTGCTGGCTGCAGACCCGGAAACCACAAGTCAGACAAAATTTTACTTGACGCAGCAATATCGTAAATATGCTATAAAATTTGTCCGTCCGATTCAGCTGTGACGACTGTCCTCCGTGTGTCATGACCACGCACTGCAGGCTCTTTGCGGTGCGGCTGCCTATACCACGCTTTCGCGTCTTGCGTTCGAGCATTGGAGAGGAGGCTGTCGCTCAGCTGGGGCTCTATAACATTACGGCAATCTGTCATGATTTATTTTGTTCGTCTGGCCTGAAATTTACGGCAATCGGCGACTCAAATACGCACGGGAAGCAGTGAACGTTTTATAGATCGATCAAACGCTCTCTTTTTTTTCAGGAAATTTTAGTTTCTTTTGAAATGATTAGCATCGCCACTGCTCCATATCCAAGGTGCTGTGAGTTGATCAGTGTGCAGAAGCGTACAGTTGTGCCTAGCCAGGACAGCTAAAATATATTGCCACTTTAGTCTTCGATTAGCCTGCTTCACTTTGCTTATCATATGGTAGCCTCAAGCGGGTCGCCGACGGCTTTTAACAAGGCTGTGGAGTCCGAGCACATTGAGAAGCCCAGCTTTCAAGTTTGCCCCGTAAATTGGTCTACCTCACCTGGCAGATGATTAGCGTCCACGTTTTCTAGACTAAGAAGGCTGCCCCCTGCCAAAGGATTGTGTCTGTTCCTAATAATGTTTATTAAATGCGAAGCATTTCTTAGCGAACTTCTGCGAGTTTGAGCGTATCTATCTATCTATCTATCTATCTATCTATCTATCTATCTATCTATCTATCTATCTATCTATCTATCTATCTATCTATCTATCTATCTATCTATCTATCTATCTATCTATCTATCTATCTATCTATCTATCTATCTATCTATCTAGCCGCCTACGACTTTGTACTCTCCTGGCCGTTTCGTTAATCGCATGTATACCAAAATTGGTATGGAATAACATGACCGTATTACGAACATAAATGACAGGTTATAACATGAAAATCATGACATGCATGTCACGAACTTCCTTGATTGAAAACAGTTTTGAAAAGGAAATCATCTAATAACTCTACGAATGTAAGAAATCATGTGAAATTCAGACAAAATGTAGTTCCCTGTTTCTCTCTCTCTCTCTCTCCGCTCTCTCTCTCTCTCTCTATATATATATATATATATATATATATATATATATATATATATATTATATATATATATATATATATATATATATATATTTGACGCCAGCCCCCCCACTCGCGAACGAGTTGGTGCGCCACTGGTAACATGTTTTTTTTTTGTCAGCGTAACGAGAAACATATCCAACTAGTCTGCAACCAGTGGCGTAGCCATGAGGCGGTACACCGGGCCCTGCCCTCCCCTCCCCCTCCCCTAATTTTTTCCCGTGGGATACCGAGCACTAAATGACACTCGACTACACTCACCTGCCCGGACCCTATGTCGGATGAAGGACGTATGTTTTATGTTGGCCTATTCATGTAAATACGACTAACGAACAATGACACCGAAGAAAGCAAAGGGAATATTATGATTTGATTTACTTATTGAAATATAGAAATGACTATGTGAAGGGAAGTTGTGCAATAAACACAACGTGCCGAAAGTGGTATCCGAATCCACGTGGTCACAGAACCTGAAGAACTAACAAAGTCCTTCAATACTTTTACTGGTCATGAAGCTTCGCCGTAACTCTATGGGGGAGCTTTGTGCGCTGCAAGCGGCGGCCGCGGCGCGGCGCTGCGCCCAGTCTGTTGGCACACAGGGCGGCGTGATGACAAACAGGGTGGCGTGATGATTGAGCAGAAGCTTCCAGGATTATTTTATGCTGACGATATTGTCTTATTTGCTGACAGTCGAGAGGATATACAGCAGCTGGCGGATATATGCGGAAGGGAAGGGGAAGCTCTAGGACTAGGATTTAGTGTAACAAAATGTGGATTGATGGTACTCAATGACCCTTGTGATCAGGCGGTGTCAATACAGGGCCAAGAAATACCGAGGGTGAGCGAATACAAGTACCTCGGAGTATGGGTAAATGAGGGTGACAGGTACATGGAGGTACAGGAAAAAGCCTCAGCAGCAAAAGGAAGAGGAATGCTGCAATAATGAAGCACAGAGCATTGTGGGGATACAATAGGTACGAGGTGCTTCCAGGTCTCTGGAAAGGTGTAATGGTTCCGGGGCTTACTTTTGGGAACTCAGTGGTGTGCATGAGGGCAGAGGTGCAATCGGGAATGGATATAAATCAAAGGACTGTGGGACGCCTCGCGTTGGGTGCTCACGGGAAGACAACAAATGATGCCGTAAAGGGCGATATGGGATGGGCAGGTTTTGAGGCGAGGGAGGCTCAGAGCAAAGTAAGGTTCGAGAAAGGCTAAGGAATATGAAGGAGAGTTAGATGGGCAGAGAAGGTGTTCCGTTACTTGTATAGGAAGAGCGTGGACACACAGTGGAGAAAAAGAACTAGGAGGCTCACTAGTAAATATACGGCTGGTAGTGTAAGCAGTGTGTCAACAAAGAGCGTTAAGCGAAAGTCAGGGAGGCGGAGAGGATTTACTGGATGGCAGCTATGGAGAAAAAACCGCTTTGAGTAACTACCGAAAGGGCAAAAATGAAATAAGGAGGGAGGCATTTTACGACAATTCAATGGGAAGCGCTTTACTGTTTGAAGCGAGATCGGGTGCCTTAGAACGGGTAGTTATAAAGCGAGATTCAGTAAAGAAGAAGAACAATGCACGTGCTGCGGGGAAGATCAGGAAACGGCGGAGCATGTTCTGATCGAATGTGGAGACATCCACCCAGGTGTACGTTTGGGCACGAGCTACATGACGCCTTGGGTTTTAGAGACAATGGAAAGCTGAACACACTCGCGATTGAAATAAGTAAGAGGACGGTTAGAGTATTGGTGGCAGAAAACTAGAGAGAAAGGACAAAAATACATATTGGGAAAAAAATAAGGACATTCTGCCGTAAAGGGCACAGAACGGAGCTGAAAAATTAAGGTTTTTTTTTTCTTCTGGAGTAAAATAGTTTTAATTGAAGTAAAGACACTAGGCCAACGCTAAAAAAAAGAGTAAGGTTTTTTTTCTTTTCGAGCATGGTGGCCCACTTGTCACCGCCCCGTTATAAAGGGGACGCTCATAGCATCCATCATCCATCCATGGCATGGGGCAGACGCAGCGAAGGCGACTGCCGGTGTCAGTGGAAAATATCTTGGCGAATCAGCTCGCAGTTTTCACCGTATGCCTGCATTGTGCCTAGTGTGCTGTGCCTGACGGTCGGAAAGGATGCCGCGTACGTGCTGCGTACCCTGGATTCGACTAGGATACAAGGGAAATGACGAAAAGGTGTCGGTGCTTTGCCTGCCTAGAGACAGCGAACGGCGGGAATTGTGGAAGCGCGCCATACCACGACGAGAAACCGGTGGTTTCACATTTCACTGCTTGCATGTGCGTGTCTGCGAAGAGCACTTCGACGCGAGTGACATTGTTCGCGTGCACCAATGGCTAGTCGGAGGTGATGCTGTGACGTCACAGCGCGATTTTCCAAAATTTTTGCCGGACGCTGTGCCGGGGATTTTTGACGGCTTCCAGGCCTATTTGTCTAGCGCAAAAACGTCCAGGGCTCGCCCGTCTGCACAACAAAAACGCAAAAGATACACACAAGGTGTGTGCTGTGCATGTGTACCAGAGCAAACATCTGAACTAAATAAAAATATTTGGTTGAGAGTGCCGGTATCATAAGGTTTGAATTTGGTGAAGCAATAAAGCATTCCTAAATTCCTAAAAACAAGCCTGGTTCTGACACGCTAACTGTAGATGTAGTCAACACCTGATTAAGACCCAGTCGCTTACGCATGCCGGAAACAAAGAAAAATAATTTACTGGAACTCGCAACTGAAGAGAGAAAAAAACTCACAGGGTCTCTTAAGCATTCGCCTTAGACTAATCGAATGGTTAAGGCCATCTTCAGCCGATGTATTGATCTTTCCCCGCCTCCCTCCGAAAGCTGTACCTAAGGTGGTTCTGCACTGCCTCTGGGATCGAAGGCATTGCAAGGCTTCTGCACCTCGCCTGTTTTTACACCGCCTCCGTGATCGGTTCAACGATCACGGAAGCAATGCAAAGCGACAATGTCATGGGATGACGTCATCTTGTGACGCCACGTTACGTGACATCATGATGACATCACAAATTTTGGCGATCTGTGACGTCAACACGTGATGATTTTTTTGCATTACTCTGTGTTGACACCGCCTACGCGGGACGCCGCCGGCGCCGACTGTCAATTTTCGCGTTTGATGAGGCATCTAAGGCTTCGGCTTTAAAAACGGTAAAGAAACACTGCGAAAACTACGCAGTATTGCATGAGCGACCGAACTTTAAACGCGGCACGGCGCCATAGTGGTAAACCAACGCAAAGGAAACACAAAACCAGGGAAAAGCCGCATAAAGTACTCCTTGGTGCTGCTCAATTGCTAAATTCAGAGCAGTGATTCATTCAAACTGACCGTTGGTTCGATAAACACGAGGCTACTTTAAGATATCTTCGTATACAAACACCAGGTGTATAGACTGAAAGATTTGATATGCGCGTTCAAGTGTTGCAGCCACTGTACTTCAGCGAGGCACTAAGATCCGCCGAAGCCCTTGAAGGACTCTGGATCATCCACAGATTTCAACTTGTTGCTTTGAGAAAACGGAAGAAACATGCTTTTATAATGGTAGTACATCGCACAGCGGAGGCAGCATGCCTTTGTTCCCGACGAATTTCGTGCTCCAAGGCCTCATTCGACGCTAAATTGCACTGTATTGGAGCCTTCTCGAATCTACCTGAAGGTAATACTGCTCAGAAGATATAATCAACGTTCACGGGCACATTTATTCACGTTGTTCAGTTCCAATGCGTGCCGTAGAACTGCAGCGCCGGCTCCGCACCGATGCCCCCACATAAAGTCCCTGAAACTTCGTAAATTAGCGACATACGTGCATGAAAGCGCGCCTCCTCTCTTTTCTCCCTCATCTGCCCTCTCCGAGGGTGACGCCGCGTCGGCATTGGCCAACTGCCGTCACGTGGGACAGCGCGCAGCGTTCGTTTGTTTACAGTCGCTCGCGACTGCCATCTTTGCTCTCGAAGTACGGGCTCGCTGGTTCTCAGCGCACGTGTTCTATGGATACGCACTTTCCATTCCGCGTGCGTTGTGCTCTGAGATACCTCGCACACAAGATCGACGTCGCGGTTGGTTGCCATGGGCTTGTGCTGCGCTTTCGGATGCCGAAACAAATAAAGCGAAGGCAAAAACCGTCCGGGAAGTGCAACGAGTTGCCAAGAAAGTCTTGGTTACACCGAATCGGAAGATAGAACTTTCGGCCGACGTTTTCGACGCGACTATGCGAGGTAAGTCGCTGTCCTCTCACTATAAGTACTCGTCGAGGTTCGCGCAAATCGCTGCGTGCTATAACGCCATAGACACGTCTCAGTTAATTGTGCAGTACGTCGCTATTCCTCACACGTTTTATTGCTGCTTCTGCGGGGTCTGTACTCAGTGTTTTCTTTTTTTTCAAGAATATATGGTTAGGTTTTCTGCTTGACGTGATGCGCCTACTGGTTTGAGTTTGCTGCATTAGTTTGTGCGCCTAGCATGGCACGCCGACTGACGATCGAAAATGTGATTGCGAAACTTCAGAGATTCGGCGGAGTTCTTTTGAAGAAACAAAGCTGCAGTGTGAAAGCTCACATTAGGAGTGGTACTCTCTGTTTGTTTTTGTTGCGTGCTCGGTGTTGTTTTTCCTGGAGCAAATAGCTTTAATTCTCTGGCTCTTTTACGTCGACAGATCCGCCGGTGGACTTGCGATAGAAAGTAGGTAGGCAAAGCGTGCGTGCCCAACCGAGTCGCAGGGTGCGTTCATCGTTTAGGAACCTCACGTACACGTGTTATTTAGCACGAAGGTTTACGTGCCATTTCGTGTGGAGGTTTATATCCGCGAGTGGCTGTCCGCCGCGGTGGAGCAGAGGTTGTGGTGCTCGGCTGCTGACCCGAAGGTCGCGACCAACCGCGGCGGTCACATTTCGATGGAGGAGAATAGCTTGAGGCTAGTGTGCTGTGCGACGTCAATGCTCGTTAAAGGCCAACTCCGGCGATTTTTCGAGGTCGATGGATCTCAATGAAATTCGCTGGGTACGTTCCTTTGCACGTTTCCGTCATTTATGCCAAATTACAGGCTTGAGACATGCGCAGATTGTTTGCAAATGAATTTTAAAGATTGTCTGCAAACGCCCTCCTGGCTTCCCACAATTATTGGCAACATTGCGTCTGTGACGTCAGTGTTGGGAAGGCGGCGGAAGTGACGCAGCCGAGGGCACCGCTAACTTCGGCGCTTCGGCCGTACAGCGAGCGTCTGCTGTGCACAAGGCGACAGACAGCGTTGGTTTGGCCGGCGCTTCGCTGGTCGTCCCGGCTGTCACAGTTTCATACTCGGCGCCGGCGTGACCGGCATGCCTTGCACGACTTCCGGTTCGTTCGTAACAACATCTACGTCATACGTAGACAGCACACTCGGTTGGGTTTCGGTTTCGGTGTTGCGCTTTTTTGCTTATTTAAAATTATTCTCCGATTTGCCGAGTATTTCTGCTATCGGGCCCGTAACAGGAGCGTCTCAGGAACATAAAAGCACCATTACTTTGACATGGCCAAAAATCGCCGGAGTTGGCCTTTAAAGAACATCAGATAGTCAAATTTCCCGAGCTCTCCACTACGGCGTCTCTCATAATCATAACGTGGTATTGGGACGTACAACCCCAGATGATATTATTATCCGCGAGTGGAGCTCTCGCGAAGGAAATGTTTACGGTGGCAGCGGGCTAGTTTATTCGTTCGCTTGCTCATTCATTGAGCAGCGAGTATAGTTCGTATGTCAAATACGTCTACGAGGCGCACTTGCGCACTATGGTTGTTGCGTCAAATGTCTTAACGAATCAACCAACGCTGTCTAAATGTATCGATTGGAAATGATGTACGCCTTCTGGCGCATTCTTCTTTCAATGAAGCTCCGAGCTGCTGCTTGCACTGACAGTCATTTTCTAAATAAATAATAGTCGCCACTCTTTAACTAGCAGAATACCGCCAACACCCATTGCCCATGTGTTTCTTGCACTCTAAAAACCGTCCGTACCCTTTGTAGAGGCTTCTTGCCCCTCACCAATAACCGTCCTCTGGCTAGTTTGCGCTTCCATTCTTGAAAACTCGGCGCTCGCCACCTTCCTATAAAGGTGCTGTTTAGTAACACGCACGCCATTCGTGACCTAGAAGTACGGCGCGCCTGGCGATAATGCAAGGAAAGACACGCGAGATTGATGGTTATTATTTCGGGACAGAAATACGCCTCATAGCACGCGGAGATTTGGTTTGGTGAAACAACAAAAAAAAAACAAGCGAGCCAGATGCTGGATATCGTTTTGTGGGAAAGAGATGCCTCAAATACGCGCTTTTGTATTGCAGTGTACAGTGCTACATAATACAGGCACGTATAACGGCGTTAACTATATTTACCCAACCGATACTTCAGAACGGCTATCTCTAGTGCGTACTGGCAGCCTCATTGCGTCATTGGTATGCGCGGCGAATTTGCCTCGCGAGGACGACGTGTACAATGTATCAGTTTCAGAAGGCTTCATGTAGAGCGGGACATTAACGTTCAACATGACACATGTCCTTTACAACGTGTCCTAACGTCTCCTAAACAACATATAATTAAAAAAAGGATACCAAGAGCTAGACGGCTAGTGCGAATGCTTAAAGCGCGCCGCCTGGCAAGCGCGCGCTCTCTTTGCGAAGTGTCGTCTGCTACGCAAGAGCAAGGTAGGTGGCGCCATGCTCAAAAAGGAAGTGCGAAGGAGAGGAGAACGAGGAGGAACGCGAGCGGAGGAGGAAAGTGTCGCTATTTTACGAAGTTTTAGGGGCTTTACCCCCCACGGTCGAGGGCGCCCCTAGCGGCTGCTCCTGTCGCTATATCAAACTTTCGCTGAAACTTCATGAACAGTAAAAGTATTGAAGGACTCTGGAACTACTGATCCAACCACTTCACTACTGCGCCGTCTTATTTGCCGTCCTCTCTCTTAGGTGCTTACGCAAACTGCATTGTTGTGAAGAGGAGGTTATGGGGTGATATAACCTATTTCCCCCACTCCTCACCCCCTGCCCTCTATCGCCGAACTTTCCTGACGATAGAGACCCACTATCGCAACAAAATATTGTTACGCGGCAAATACAACACTGAGTCAGTAGCAAGCCACAACACAGCTCACAACAGAACGTCGACCTCTTCACCTGCTTTTTCAGATGCCTCTTCCCACTATGCACTGTTAACGTCGGTCAAAACCACGCAACACAACCCCCGACGACAAAAGCGCCGACCCGGCGCGTCTATGGGGCCGCAGCAGGAGGAGGGTGGTAACACTTGAGCCTTAATAAATGGACAACACGGAATAACAGAGCAGAAGAGTTTGTGGGATTCTCCGGGACAATTTCGTACGTAACGTCTGTCACTTGTCGAAGCACGCGGTATCGGCCCGTGCAACGAGAAAGTAGCTTCTCAGAGAGGACGGCACGTCGCGTTGGGGACCAGAGAAGAACGAGGGAACCCGTTGGAGGACGTTGGTCACGATGCCGTTCGTCGTAACGGTGCTTCTATGTTTCTTGAGAAGCCGTCAATCTGTTGCGAGCAAGCTGACGGGCGTGGTCAGCGCAGGCAATAGTGTCGCGTGCGTATTACGTGGTCGACTCTGCAGCAGCTGGAAGATGGCAACGTGGGTTCGCGTGCAAAGGAAAGGTAAAACGGCGAGCATCCAGTTGGGTCGTGCCTGGAGGAGTTCTACGCGAACGTCACGTATGGCAGTGCAAGGTCACAGTCACGAGGGTCGGTCGACACGTATTTCGAAAGCAGGTCTGCGAGGTTCCGGTTTAAGGGCCCTGTAAGCCGGTTTTCTGGGGTGGTGTGAGGTCGTGAGCTCATGCTGGGTGGTGCAGGAACGCAGGAGATCATCAAGCAATTGACAAATGAAACTACGGCCTCGGTCTGTAAGCAATTGTCGTGGGGCACCGTGCACTAAAATAAGATCCCGAAGTAAAAAAAATCAGTGACGTCTGTAGCACAGCTGGTTGGCAGGGCTCGCGTGATTGCGTAGCGGGTCGCGTGATCGGTAGCTACGGCAACCCACTTGTTTCCTGAAGTGGATGCTGCAAAGGAACCGAGAAGCTCCAAACCGACTCAAAAGAAGAGCTCCGGTGGGATGTCGATAGGCTGAAGATACCCGGCAAGAAGTCCCGATGGCTTCTTCCGGCGCTGACAAACCTTGCGGGCGTTGACATAACGCCGGACAGAGCGTGCAATGCCAGGCCAGTAGAAGCGGCGGCGCACACGGTCATACGTGCGAGAAACGCCAAGGGGACCAGCGGTTGGGGCGTCATGAAACTCGCGGAGGACTGTGGAGCGCAGGTGCTTTGGTACGACTGGCAGCAGATCTGGACCAGTGGGTGACAAATTACGCCGATATAAGGTATATCTGAACTTCAATTCTGAAGGCAAACATGCGTACAGAGGCGTCGTGTGGGGAGGATTGCAGCCGTTGTATCGTTCGACTTATATGCAGATCCCGGCGCTGCTCGTCGCCGAGGCGAAGCAGCTGGGATAGGGAAAATACGCAGTCGATGGAGTCAGAGCTCGTAGATTCCCAGCCAGCCACAGGGTAGCGTCGTAAGCAATACGCATGTTGGTGTAGTTTTACACTCTTGTACACTACCGTGTAGGTATACTCTTGCAAGCGGAGTGCCCAGCGAGCGACATGACCTGTGGGATTTTTCAAAGAGGCAAGCCAACAAAGGGCATGATGGTCGGTGAGCGCTGTAAATGGTCGGCCGTATAAGTAAGGATGAAATTCCGCAACTGCCCTCACGAGAGCGAGGCATTCGCGTTCTGTGATTCAATAATTTCGTTCCTAGGTGGACAGCAGCCTGCTGGCATAAGCTATCACGTGATTCTGCCCATGTTGTCCCTGGGCCAATACAGCGCCGATTTCGTAACCACTGGCGTCAGTGCGGACTTCGGCTGGTGCTGAAGGGTCGATGTGGGCCAGAACAGGGGAAGATGTGAGCACTACGACGAGCTTGGAAAAAGCTGGTGCTTGCGAGGGACCCTAGTTAAAGGGCGTGTTGTCTTTGAGCAGGTCTCTGAGAGGTCTAAAAATTTCGGCGAAGTCTTTGTAAAACCACCAAAAGTAGGAACAGAGCCCCACGAAGCTGCGAACATCTTTGGCATTTGTTGGCACAGGGAAGTCCTTAACGGCTCGAATATTTTCCGAATCAGGCTGTACGCCGGAGGCATCAACAATATGCCAAGGATCGTAATGCGGCGGCGGCCGAACCGGCACTTGGACGAATTCAGCTGAAGTTCGGTGAGACGGAACACTTCAGAAATTGCTGAGAGTCTGTCAAGGTGAGTTTCGAACGTGGAGGAAAAAACGATTACGTCGTCTAAATAACATAAACACGTAGACCACTTGACTCCGTGAAGCAGGGAGTCCATCATTCGTTCGAATGTGACTGGGGCATTAGATAGGCCGAAAGGCATGACCTTGAACTGATTGAGGCCATCAGGTGTTACAAAGGCCGTCTTCTCTCGGTCCACAGGATCCACAGCAATTTGCCAGCATTCGGAACGAAGGTTGATGGAAGAGAAGTATGTGGCACCATGCAGACAATGAAGGGCGTCGTCAATTCGCGGTGAAGGGTAGGCGCGTTTCCTTGTGATGTTGTTGAGGTGGCGATCCACACAAAAGCGCCACGATCCGTCCTTCTTTTTAACTAACACTACTGGAGACACCCAGGGACTGGAGGACGGTTCTATAATGTTCTTCGCTAGCATCTTGTTTACTTCCTGTTGGATAACGCTCCGCTCAGACGCAGACACTCTGTAGGGGCGGCGGGGTTGTTATCACCTCTGTGCGTGCGATGCTGGACAATGGACGTCTGCCGTAGAGGTTGGTCGCCGAAATAAAAATTGTCCTAGTAAGACCCGAGAACGCGCTGGAGGGCTTCAACGTGTTCAGGCGGAAGGTCAGCGGCGATTATGTTTAAAATTTGACGGCTGCCACATTTTGTTATCGGTGGAGTCTGCCGCGTAAGAACAATGGCATCCAAGGCGAAAGTTTCGACCTGTGAATCTAGTAGCAAAGAAAGGTGGGCTACGGAAATTCCTTGTGGGAGCACTTGATTTGAGAAGCCGAAATTTACAAATGGTAGCCAGGTTCTGTTAACCGTCATGCAGAGAACCGTATAGGGAGCAGGACAATGCGTGAGCAGCAAGTCGGGAAGAGGCGCAGCGTAGCAGTTGCCTTCTGGCACAGCTGGTGAGCATAACGTATCGACGTACGTAACAGTTCGCGGGGGCAGATGAATAAGGTCGCTGCAATGTAATCGGCACGAGGGTTGGCACGGGGGGTCACTGAGTTGCGGTAGTTCACTGCGGAGCACACCGGCGGAGCACTCAATACGTGCAGAATTGGCGGCCAGAAAATCCAGCCCAAGTATCAGGTCGTAGGGGCATGTGGCAAGAACAGTAAAAATGACGACCACTTGATGACCGGCAACGATAAGCTGAGCTGTTCTCATACCAACGACAGGAACTGTGCCGCCATCCGCGACTTGCACCACACTGGTCAAGGGTGGCTTGAGAATCTTCTTCATGCGACGACGAAAATCGGGCTAGAAGGAGTAGAGGGCCACTGGCTGCGAACGATCAATGTGGCGTGCACGATCACAGCGAAAGCAGATCGACTTATCAACTGCTGTTCGCCATTCAGACGGGTTCCTGGAACGAAGAGGGTACTGACGGCGGCGTCTTGTCTCTACACAGGCTATGGAGGCATCAGTATTGTTCATGGCACATACAGTGGAATACAGACCCAGGTTAGCGAATTCCTGGCGGGCAACGGCCTGCATCAGGGAGAGAGCGGGGCCGGCGTCTCGAACAACGTCGGTTTATTGGCAGCCAGGCACACGGCCTCGAGTTCGCGTCGGACGATGCGTGTCACATCTTCAGTTGTGGGAGGCTGAAAAAGGGTTCCTTCGCAAGACGACGTTGCAGCGGTGTTGTGAAGACGATTGAACTGGTGCGGAATTCGCCCACATTTCGCTTGCTCCAGACGGCTACTTTCCTTAATTGCGGCGTCAATGATCGTGACATTGGTAAAGACTCAGCGCGTACAAAGCTGATCCGGCCGCTGATCCCTATCGAGCGCGGTGGCACTATCTAGATAGTGCAACCGCGCTCGGCAGCTCAAAGTGCTCAGTTCTGCGGGAGCCACGCAGCCTTCCCACCGGGGCTCCCCATGGGCTTTTGCCGAGTGCACACCGTGGGCGCAACGGAAGGTGGCCTGCGCGTTCCTTATCCCGCTTCAATCGCGATCGCCGGCTGCCCTTGCAAGCTTTCACTCGCACATACAACATAAGACGCGTGTGGAGATGTTATCACCTTACACAATCTAACGGCGGCGCTAAAGATTCGCCTGGATTGCTAGCGCAATAATAGAGTAGACGCCTGCAGCTTCGAAAAATGAGGACGGGCTTCTGCACAATGTGGCGGCGTTTGTGAAAGCGGTAACTCCTTGCTAAGTATGTGCCGCGTACGACAACAAAATTTCGTTGAGCTGTCCACAGAAAGCAAAAATACTGTCGCCAATTAACGTAACGCTATTGTCTGACAAAAAAATAAATTTGGAGGCACAAAGGAACAAGGACAAGAAATGACAGGACTGGTGCCAAACTAACAACTGTTTTATTGGAAAGAACATTGCATTCCAGGTAGCTTCACGCGCATGCGCGAGTCACATTGACAATCACAGTAACAGAATGACAACCTACTTTGAGTTATGAAAACTTGTCTAAAAAGTGCAATTCGTTGCGATATAAATTCAAGGAAGGCACACTAACACATTGGGCACCCTTCTTATTTATGCAAAAAGCCTCCAACAATTCTCTGGCCACCTGGTTTCGACTTTTTCCAAGCACCCTGGTTTCGAAAAACCGGGGCGCGCATGCGCAGGACTTGCAGTGCGAAGGCAAGTGTAAACAGATGCACTGTTAAGGGCGGCTTCATGTCCCTTTAGTCGAATATTTAAACATCGACCAGTGTGGCCGATGTATGTCCTACCGCAGCTGAGGGGTATTTCGTAAACCACCCCAACTACGCATGGGCAATACGGTTTTACATGCTGTATGTCACAGGCGGCCTTATTGTTTTTTTCAGACACACGGGCGCATAGCCGAGAGAGCTTGTTAGGGGCGGAAAACACCACGGGAACAGCGTGTCTGCCCACAACCTTTCTGGGCGACCTTATGAATATAGGGTATAATTTCCGGCCTTTTCTTATGCTGATTGGGTTCCGCCCTTTTTCGCATGCCTTTCATTTTCTTGAGCAAGCTCTCCGAAACACTAGTTATGACTGAGGATGGAAAAACAGCTGATTGCAGACGCGACACCTGATAATCAAAACTGTGGACCATCATGTGTTCGCAAGATCTGCTTAGCGCGGAATGCAGGCACATTGTCGCTATGCCTCTCTTAACATTTTTAGAGTGCGCCGATTGAAAATTAAGCAACTCCTTTTTAGCACGAGGACGGTATGACCAGCACGTGAAGTTAAAACTGTGGTTAAAACTTTGTCCAAGGCAGTACTGCAACTCAATTGGTTAGTAGAGTTCAAAATCACCAGGAAGTCATCGACGTATCGAAATATCTTAAAATCTTTAGAGTCAATAGCTTCATTCAAAACTGAGTCAATGGACGACTTCCTGGTGATTTTGAACTCTATTAACCAATTGAGTTACAGTACTGCCTTGGACAAAGTTTTAACCGTTTTTAAATCCCATGGAAGGAGCCTGACTTTTACTTACGAGGAATCCAATAATAAGGAACTGCAATTCCTAGATATCAGAATAAGCTTTAATGATAACTTCACGTGCTGGTCATACCGTCCCCGTGCTAAAAAGGAGTTGCTTAATTTTCAATCGGCGCACTCTAAAAATGTTAAGAGAGGCATAGCGACAATGTGCCTGCATTCCGCGCTAAGCAGATCTTGCGAACACATGATGGTCCACAGTTTTGATTATCAGGTGTCGCGTCTGCAATCAGCTGGTTTTCCGTACTCAGTCATAACTAGTGTTTCGGAGAGCTTGCTCAAGAAATTGAAAGGCATGCGAAAAAGGGCGGAACCCAATCAGCATAAGAAAAGGCCGGAAATTATACCCTATATTCATAAGGTCGCCCAGAAAGGTTGTGGGCAGACACGCTGTTCCCGTGGTGTTTTCCGCCCCTAACAAGCTCTCGCGGCTATGCGCCCGTGTGTCTGAAAAAAAACAATAAGGCCGCCTGTGACATACAGCATGTAAAACCGTATTGCCCAGGCGTAGTTGGGGTGGTTTACGAAATACCCTTCAGCTGTGGTAGGACATACATCGGCCACACTGGTCGATGTTTAAATATTCGATTAAAGGGACATGAAGCCTCCCTTAACAGTGTATCTGGTTTACACTTGCCTCCGCACTGCAAGTCCTGCGCATGCGCGCCCCGGTTTTTCGAAACCAGGGTGCTTGGAAAAAGTCGAAACCAGGTGGCCAGAGAATTGTTGGAGGCTTTTTGCATAAATAAGAAGGGTGCCCAATGTGTTAGTGTGCCTTCCTTGAATTTATATCGCAACGAATTGCAGTTTTCATAACTCAAAGTAGGTTGTCATTCTGTTACTGTGATTGTCAATGTGACTCGCGCATGCGCGTGAAGCTACCTGGAATGCAATGTTCTTTCCAATAAAAGAATTGTTAGTTTGGCACCAGTCCTGTCATTTCTTGTCCTTGTTGCTTTGTGCCTCCAAATTGTTTTTGTCAGACCATGCACCAACTAGCCCAAGAACGCGTTTTAGTAACGCTATTTGTCTCGAGATCGAACAGAGTCGGCGCCTAGCGGCGAAAGGACGAAACCCGGAGCTGTGGGTGCTGGTAACCCGTCGCCGCTCCAGCAGTAGTGTGTGTTGTGCTTGTTGTTCGAAAATTCACGACGGAAAGTAACGGGGACGTTTCGGTCGACATTGAGCAAACTCATTTTATTTTTCAATTTATAATGGAAGTTCCTAAAGTGAATAGATTTTTCAGTAGCGATGCGAAAACCATGTTTATTGCGACCCTGACCGCACCGTAAACACTTGTCGCTTTCCAGCGAGTGGTTCAGGCAAACATTCGTAATTTTGTGTCACAGTGCCCTTGCTGCCGAGCACAATTCTGACTCACGTTGGGCTCTGTGTTACGCGTATCGTCAACGGTGACACAGATGTTCCGGCGTGCCACACCATTTCATTCAGTGCAGCCTAACCTACGTCTTGCTCTGACGGGCCCCGTACATGTTGTCACATTCGTGATGGAGCCTTCCGAGCTGAGGAAAAATTCACGGTCTACCTCGACTCTAACTGCTCATGCCCTGCAGGGTACTATTAAAATCTCAAGTATTTCGGATATGGTTGATCGCGGCGTGTATCGTAATTGGTTTGATCGCACCTTGCGAGGCAGCTTCTGTGAATCAAATATAGGCTGCGAGAACGTCAACTTTGGCAGTATATTAGGTCGGAATAATATCTGGAATACCCATTGGAAAGATTCAGGGAACAAATATAATGTCACGTGGTCGTGACTTTGACGATGGCAGTAGTCGGCGTGTTCGAGACTAAACTTTTATTTGGACGAACTTGAGCCCGGAAAATGAAAAGACAACGCGCAAGCGATTCAGACTGTAAACCGATAGCAGCGGGGACAGTCGACGGCCGTCGAGTAATCTGATCACCGGCGGAGCGCCGCTGAACCTTCTCCCGTTATCGCTGGTGCTCACGTAAGCTCTAGAATAAACTTGACTATTCGCGTCCTGTGCGTAATCTTAAGTTACTAACCGAATGATCTCAAACAATCGCGAAGCTTCCCAAGCATTGCGGTGGGGTCTGCGCCATGCGTTGCTAACAGTTTTTCTGGCTGAAACCCGAATGCATCAAAATAAAGTTCATAAACGCGCGTGGCAACGACCCCTTCTGAAAAAGCATCGCGGTCTTGCTTGAAGAGGAAAACGTGCATGCATTACGAAAGAACAATATTAAAGTAAGCAAAGATTAGAGTCCTCAGGTTCCTTAACGCTCACAAAACGGTTTAAGGTGCACCACATGCATGACCTCGGGGCTTTCCCGGTGCCGCTAAGAGTTCGTGATGAAGTCGGGGACAACCTCGTAGTCGAGTGCACCGAGACGTCGAAGTACTTGTATAGTCTGAAGTATCGTCGAAGAAGGTTCTCGCTATGTCGTAGACGGCGTACTGGCGTCCCACATACGGTCGCCGGGTTGGTATTCCATGTGACGCCGTCGGAGATAGCAGTGACAGCTGTCGCTCTTTTGCTGGTTCTTGATGCGCAGACGTGCGAGCTGTCTGGCTTCTTCGGCGCGCTGAAGGTAGACGGTATCGTCGAGGTTTCCTTTGTCGATGATGTTGGGTAGCATGGCGTCGAGCGTCATTGCCGGGTTCCTTCCGTAGATCAACTTGTAAGGCGTCATCTGCGTCGTTTCTTGCACGGCCGTGTTGTATGCGAAAGTCACGTACGGAAGGATGGCACCCCACGTCTTCTGCGTAGGCTCATGTTCGGGCGGTGTTTTCCAAGGTGAAGTAAGCGCGCCGTAAGTTCTCGTCATCGGTCCAGTTGTTGAAAATGGCGACGTGATCGTGGCTTTCAAAGCAGCTTTCCGGGTCTTCGATTGATGACCCGCGGAAGGTTGGTGGCTCCCTGGGTAGATGTAGCCGGATCGATGTAGGGGCCACTGGCGTGGTCATCGTTGTAATCGAGGTCGATGTCACGGTCTTGGGCCGCTTGGTGGTTTCGGAAAGCAGTCCGTACACTGGCTGTAGAACCTTCTGCCTGCGGCTAGTTCGACTATCCGGGTCAGCGTTTGCCTCTTCGCGGCTTGGGCTTGAGTCAGCGCTTTGCGGGCGTCCGGGTCATGAAGCCTACGTAATTCTGTCTAAGCTTAAATATTCTTCGAAAAAATGTGGGCGATTATAACGTTAAACTGCCCCGCATTGTTTCCTTCCGTATAGGTCGTTAGCTGTTAATGATTGGTCGAAATTTTTCGGGTCATGCTCACAGCACCTTCTCGTAACACGACGCAACAAATGACGCGTAAGTGATCCACCGCGTAATTACCACTTCCGAATGACTACGTCAAAAATATAAACTCTTTTTATCACGGCGTATGGTTGGACATCGGTTCTTCGCTATTCGCCAAAATTTTTCGGTGTGCCATAAAATTGCCTCCTTGTTACGCGACGTCACAAGTCAGCGAAAACGCGCGGCGTTAAAACGAAGTGTGCACAATAAGCAGCTGATTACGGTGCTGAACAATAACTATTTTTTTTTTGGAATAGCCAGGCAGTGTTTCATTCTGAACGTAATTCAAGAAGGCTGCCCACCAACCACTTTGGCAGCGGCTGCTTATAACAGTGGGCGAGACGGATTCATATGTGTATAACAGATACTTTCAGTTGTAGTATTAACGACGTTGATCTGTTTTTGCGCGTATATAGAAGTCTCTGTGACGTCATCGTTGCTGACAGAGAGGTAGAGAGAGAAATAAACATTATTAGGAACGGACACAATCCATCGCAGGTGGGCAGCCTTCTTAGTCCAGAAAAGCATGGACGCTCATCATCTCCCTTGTGAGGTATACATCAAGCTACAGGGCAAACTTAAAAGCTGGGCGTTTCAATGTGCTGAGTCCACTGCCGTGTCACAAGCCGCCGCGACCGCTCCAGGCTACCGTAGGATGAGCAACTCGTGAAGCAGGCTAATCGGAGACTAAAGTTGGAATCTTTTTTAGCTCTCCTGGATCGACACAACTAAAATACTGACACTTCCGCCCACTCATCAGCTCACAGCAGCTTGGATATGAAACAGTGGCGATGCTATTCGTTTTGAAAGAAACTAAATTTCCTGAAATAGGAGAGCGTTTGATGGGGCTATAAAACGCTTACTGGTTGCCGGCCGTATTTGCGTCGCCGATTACTTAAATTTCAGGCCAGGCCGAACAAAATAAGATCATGACAGATTGCTGTAATCTTGTCGAGACCCTGCATAGCGATAGCCTCCTCTGCAATGCTCGAGCGCAAGGCGCGAAAGCGTGGAATAGGCAGCCCGCACCGCAGGTAGCCTACAATGCGTGGTCACGACACAGGGAGGACAGTCGTGACAGCGAAATTGTAGGAAACTTATTTTACATAATCAGTTAACGCTGCGTTCAAGTAAAACTTTGCCTTACTTGTTAGTATCCCTGTCTGCAGACGACAACGACCACGGTCGAAAGTGGGGGGGCTGCGCCCCCCTAACATTTCTCAGTGGGGGGCTAGCGCCCCCCCCCCCTGCCCCCCCCCCCCCCCCGGTAGATACGCCTATGGTGATGTTGACGAAGGCAGCAGTCGGCGTTTTGAAGACCGCACTTGTCATTAGGGCGAGCTTGTGCCCGGAAAATGAAAGGTTAAGTACTACAAGCGATTCACACTGTAAAATGATAGCGTCGTGTACAGGAGTCGGCCGTCGAGTGATCTTATCATCGACGGAGCGCGTCGTCTTTTATAAAGCAGTCATCTAGCCTTCCAGCGGTATTGCTGGTGTTCGCTTAAGCTCACGAATAAACTTGACTATTCGCCTCCTGTGCGTAGTCTTAACACAATGTCTAACAATCGCGAAGCTTGTCATGCATTGCGGCTGGTCTGCGCCGAGCGTCGCTAACAGTTTTTTGTGGCTCAAACGCGAATACATCAAAATAAAGTTTGTAAACGCGCGTGGCAACACAAACATGACCAGTGAATCTCGCTCCCGCATATTCATTCATCGCTTACATGGTCCGTCCATTTCTGACTCGCGAAACGACATTCTTTGCTCGTTACGTGATCATGCACAAGGACGACGAGTTTCGGGGCTCACATTTACACTTCGAGACACTGAGAAAGCTTCTCGTACCTGAGCAAGCGTGACGGAAAACGTGCAAACTACAGAAAGGCCCCGTGAAACTCGTTTGAAAAGACTCTCAGCTAACGCGAACAAACCTTGCATTCACTGCGAAGGTGGCGCGTGAAGGGTGTAGAAAGAGTTGCATGATTTGTGACTCAATTTATTTTCTTGCAGAAGTAGTACATAAAAGCCTAAGCAAATCATGTCTGGCAGCCCTGGCCAAGACGCCACGATCTTTCGCGGACTGCAACTGCGTTCACGCACGTAGTGCGCAGCAACTACGCATACAGCAAACATTATTTATTTTATTTATTTATTTTGTTACCCTCAATCGCCAAAGCTTTACAGAGGGGAGTGGATTGCAACATGAAAAATACAAAACAACGAAACAAAACGTGCTATTTTATACATGAACAAGACTGAAGCAAATAACATCTCTACTCAATGAAACACAACAAAAGCGAAACGTAAGAATAAGGAAATCACAAAAAGCAAATAGTGAATGTGGTAAAATTATACAGTACTAGCAAGAAAGTGTAAAAGTAAGAGAAATGACACGCACACAAGAAATCAAGAATCCACGGGAAAACGCTGGCATCTTGACACGTGGAGACAGAAATTCGTAGGGAGGGGGAATAGATCGGATGACTAAGGAAGAGCTATCGCGAAGTAGGTGAGCTGATAAAGAATGACGAAAGAGGGAGTGATCAGAGATGGAAGCGATGTCACCTGGTAGCTGATTCCAATCGTTTGATGTGACCGGTATGAAGGAGCAAGAAAATGTGTTTGCGTAGCAGAAAGTACCTTTAACCTTGTGGTCGTGGTCTATCCGAGACGAGTGATATGTGGGAGGCGTAATGAGCTCATTACGCAGTGATGGATGATTGATGCGGAGATGACAGCGTAAGACTGTGAAACGCGTTATCGTATTTGACGGAGCATCAGCACTTTTCGTCAACGAACGCCGAAACCCACCGTGGTCGGCGTGATCGCTGCGCACCATCGTAGGCGCCTTTCGGTGCCGACACCCGAAAAGCCACTTTCTGCGATCTTCCGCGTCGCCGGGATAGGAATGAAAGTTTATCTCTGGGCCTGTACATTACGTTTGGCCCTGCGGAAACGAACGACACCTCTCCGTGGAAATTCAAACGTTTCCGACAGCTACGGAGCGCCGAATGACGATATACAAGCAGCCGCCCCGTACACTTCCACACACCGCGCGGGTGACGCATCCACACTAACGGGACGACCATGCTGCCCCGTATAAATCGATCTCGGGGGTAATATGCGCAGCACACGTGCACATGTTGAACTGCAAGATAAAATTTATCTAACTAAAGACTCACAAACATGTGGTAAACAGGTTACACTGTGTCTCGGCAGGCGAATTCCAGATTCCTTTCTTTCACTCCCAACAGGTACAGCGACGCAGCCTTGGAGCGCATCTGCAAGCGCCATGCCGAGCTCCTCGAAGACCTTGCGGAGCTCGTGGAGGTCAGCGTGGCTGAAATCGGTGGTATGGCGCATCGCCATCTGCGAAGAACCGACAGCTTGGACGCGTACATGCGCATCACGGGAGTCGTCAAGGAGCGAGTCGTGTGCCATCCTCGTGACGACGGACGCATCCAGCTGGACGACCTGGGAGAAGACTGCTGGGAGATGGTCAGGCGGTTCCTGATGCTCGATGACGTCGAAGAGGCCGTCATTCAGCCGGAAAACCGTTCAGTCATTCCAGCAGCAACGACATGAACAATTTTTTAATCCGAATAAATAGGTGAACCTTTGGCATCACGCGAGTAAAACATTGAAAAAAAAAATTCGGCAGATCCCACGTACTGTGGGAATCGAGGTAATGCGAAGCATGCGCAGGAAGGTGACTGTGTCGCAATTTTTAACATTGAGCGAAACGTTACGGAATGACGCTAGAGAAATGTGCAAATGGTATACGCACACACATATTTCGAAGAGTCACCTATGTATTATTATATAATCAGTTGTTTATAGTTGCTTAACGATGCCAACAGCAACATAGGTGTTACCAACACCGAACTCAGTAAGCTGATATGTAGTGCTTATACTCTTCAGTACTCGATAGCGCGAATTCTAATAGGACAGTGAAGGAACACAGATGCACAGGACAGGCGATACTCGCAACTGAGCTTCATTCAGGAAAGTTTCTCTAGATATATACACAGCCCAGTGCCACGCGCCGGCGCACTGTACGTACGTTACAGCCACAGTTGCAGTTAGAGTTACGCTATAGTTGTTGTGCTTATACTTATCCGTTATGGCGCAGAACGCACGCACGTTTCACAACCGATGTGCATGTGTGGAAGGGGTTCTTGGCAGTTCTTGCATTAGGTCATCATCACCGTGATCAGTGACCATTCCAGCAGCAACGATATGAGCAATTTTTAATCCGAATAAATAGGTGAACCGTTGGCATCACGCGAGTAAAACATTGAAAAAAAAAAGATCCTGCAGAAGTACGAATTGTAGGAATCAATTTCCTGCGATGCAGCCACCCAGTAGGTGCCGTTGACGCACTTTCGGCTCCAGTAAAGCGTTACAAGGTGGATAGAAGTCCTCGTTGTTAAAGTGAGTAGTTGTGTGCACATCGTGGGCTTACCAGTCAGATCGACTACACTGGTATCAGCGTATGGTCCGATGTAACGTCGCCAATCATGTTATGGGCACATGTGTTAGTTTTACCGAAAGAAAGAGCACACTACGATGTGCTTATGTGCAAAATCATAAGCAGCATCCGTTGGCGTATTCCCGCGAGGACGAGTAACGCTTGCAGAGTCATAAAAGTGCATTGCCGTCCATTCTTGCGCAAAGCGCGCGAGCAGCCGACAATGATCTGGAAAGCGACACATTGCGGCGTTTGTGAGCTCTCACGTAGTGTGCCCAAGAGATTGTGCGGCCTAGTAATAGACACGCAGACTTACTATGTACGCGTGACAATGTTCAAAAGTGTTCTCGTTTAACCAATATACACTCGACCTTGGGGCGCTTGCAGCATATCGATGCCAAAGAATGGCGCGTTTAGGCTGACAACATGCGCACGACTTTCACAATATACGATGCTATAGCTTCTAGCTGTTCGCAGATAAGTGGTCACATAGAAAATTGATAGCATTGGTGAGAGCCCGCCAAACAAAGGTGCTTACCAACGTCATTACTGCTTTAAATCAGCGTGCACAGATAATCTCAATTAGGAAGTTCGTTGACGATCATCCCATTAGGGATATGAATGCCCATAGACATGACCTTGAAAGATATACAGGACACAAATCAGAAGTTAGTGCTGGATCTCTGCGACCGACATAGACTTGAGATAGTAAACCCGGGCAGCGCCTCCTCTATTTTTCTGTGCCTGGGCGAAGGAGCGGAGCGCAATGGGAACCGACGTCGGCGTTAGTGCCGCTTTTAGCCGCCGGGCTGCCGCCACCGTAGTAGACCAGCCGTCGCGTCGTCGCTCGCGGAACGAATGCCGGGGCTGCATTCGAAGCTGCTATATGTTTCAGTTTTCGGCTGTATTCGCGTTGTTTAATGTATAATGAAAACTTGCAAACTGGAATCATGAAACACTTGTCGTTCTGGGCAACCAGCCCATTTCGAAGGCATGTGTCTTTCGCGGCTATTTGATCGAGACTCTCGCGCGTCGTCTGCTAGCCCAATTCAGAGAACGCATGCCAGTGATGCACGGAAAGTGTTTTGTCACCGTTACGTTCGCTTGACTGAAGAGTCGGTTATTGACGTCTGAAAGTCGAGTATTTCGAAAGCAGTATTTGCCAAAGCTAATACTGAAGCTTGGGCGCTTAAGTTCCCCGATGCGTGCTACCGTCTACTAGTGTAACACATTGTACGCAAGCCATGAGTCCTGCGCTAAATAGCATGAAATGTCACTAAGCTGCTTCCAGTCACAATGTATATAATGACTGTCGTTCTTTCGCCGTAGGCCATTGTTAGCGTCCATGTGCTCCGATTCTTCAGCTTCGGGACCTCATGGCAGCGCTGCATGCACATGGCGGCGATCGCGAGGGCAGCGTTGCTACTGGTGCTACATGCATTCGTTGACTGTTTCGGACGCAACACGGTCACGTTTAGGGATACTTGCCATGCTTGATTCAGTTGTTACCTTGGGCTGCAAAACGTGAAGGGTAGTCTGCAAGAGTGACGCTACTGCATCCTTCTGTAAGCCGCCGCTTTCTATAGTTCTATGAATCTTCGCGTCGTAAACGACGGCTGCATATTCTAGTGTAGTTTGAAGATATATTAGGAGACCAGTTATTCCGCCTAATTACTGCAAGCCACCTCTACCGAACACCAACGGCAGCTGGAATTTCATGGAACGACAGCCGAACAGTGCATTAAGGCGAAAGCCTTAGATGCCTCATC
This sequence comes from Rhipicephalus sanguineus, assembly GCF_013339695.2. Taxonomy (NCBI): domain Eukaryota; kingdom Metazoa; phylum Arthropoda; class Arachnida; order Ixodida; family Ixodidae; genus Rhipicephalus; species Rhipicephalus sanguineus. The sequence goes on from NW_023615254.1 coordinate 34,940, forward strand.
AAACGCGAAAATTGACCGTCGGCGGCATCAGCACGAGTGACGCAAAATGATTAAGTGATGACGTCATCATATGACGTCACAGATAATAAAATTTTGTGACATCGTCGTGACGTCCCATTACTTCTTCGCTTGGTCAAAATAAGCCGATCACGAAGGCAGTGAATGCCTCCGCTGATGTGCAGAAAGCTTGCACTGCCTCCGATCCTCGAGGCTGTAAGAAAACCACGTTAGGCGCAGAAATATCGCGGAGGGAAGCAGGAAATATTCAATACATTGACTAGAAGAAAAGAAGAGATGGCTTTCACCTTTCACTCGTCTTAGATGAATAAGCAGTGGTGTGTATCACGGCAAGTAGAAGTTACTTTCACCAGACTACGCTGCAGAATTCCGAAGTTGAATTATCACTTACACAAAGCTGGACTCAGCGCGTCTCCGTTATGTCAGTTTTGCGGTGAAATAGATACAATAGAGCATTTCTTTTTATTCTGTCACCGGTATTCTAATCAGCGAAAAAGATGCCTCGTCGCTTTCCTTCAAAAGTTAGGATTACAAATCAATGTTCCGCAAATTTTATCATTTGGTGGCATTACATTAGGTTATAGCCACAGGGAGGTCCACTCTGCCGTGTTTGATTACATACAGGAAACCAAAAGATTACCATGCTAGTTTATATTGGCTTATTTTCAGTACTAATTCCAACCGTTGCTACATCCGTCAAACATCACACTTGATAGACTTACTGTGTGCTCTGCAGAATTTTCAAGTCTTAGCTTTTTTTAAAATCTATTTTAGTAAAAAATTACAACGTTTATGTTTAGCCTCAAGTATTTACCTCAAACATCCTGCCGCCCGGTTCTTAGGCCCATCCCCCTTTGTGGTAAGCGCCACTAGTGAGAGGTCATCATCATCATCATCATCATTCAATGCATAAAGGACCCTGTGAGATCTTTTTCTTTATGAATAAAGGAAATAAAACGGACAATCGTGATTCCTTTCAGTTCCATTTGCAGAGTGGAACACAAACAGTATGCCATACTCAAGGCACTGGGGTGGTTGAAATACACTGAAATAGAAAATAAAAACGCGAATACTATCAAATTCGAGTGCAAGTATCGAACCGGCAGCAGGGCCTGACAGTCTGCCTGCGGAATACTTGCAGCGGAGAGGGAAAGACACGCGAACATGCGGCATCTGCATTCTTTTTCAAGTGGTTAGAGCCTCGATGATTGATGAGAACACGACGTCATCCATTACACAATAAAAGACCATCTAGCATCTTTTTATTGCCACCACGGTTAGAGCGTGATGAAAACAGCGCGCCGCTATGTTCGCGTTTCTTTCCATCCCCCTGTATCTCTGAAAGCCTGCAAGAAACACAAATGCAATTAAACTCGGACGCATACACGAATTCGTGAGCTTCGTGATACGCGCGGCCGTTCAGCGCCAGCTTCCCGTAGTTAGTTGCACAGCGCCACCACGCGGCAGCGGCGAGCGTACGCGGAGCGCGCGCTCGACGGCCCGAGGAGAGCGTTCGCACTGGCACTGAAAAATAGAGCAGCCGCTTACCCGGGGCACAAGTATGATGGACGGATCACGTGGGAAGTCGAAAAGAGGCAAAGGAACATTGATTAATGTCTCACGACAGAGGGAATTTATGACATACTGAGAAGATGAGAATACACGAGCAAGGGATTAGCAGCTTGGGCAGTGATCTTGTTGAATCCACCGCGGGAAAACGTTGGCGGGAAGCGCCATGCCACGCACAAGACGCGCGAAGAAGCGGGCGTAAGGCGGGGCTGCTCGAGAGCACGCAATAAAGAAGGAAGAAGTGTTGAACCAGGGCAACACGGCTGTCGGCCTCTTCTCTGTCGCTATATTATTGGTGCCGAAAACCCGGGAGAAGGCCGACATCCTACGTACCGTACCGAGGATGGACAAGCCACGTAGGCATCGAGGCGCCCTTCGCCGGTGCCACTACCCGACTCCTGTCTGAGGCCACCGAGATCCTCCTGCAAGGCACAGTACCGTCTTCCGCCGACTTGCAGGAACTCATCGACGGGCTTCGCGACAAAGACACAGCCCTTGCCGAACTGGACAAGCAGATCGCCGACGCCCTTGACGGTGAGGAGTTCGACGAGGAAATTCTGGGCGCTCTGGATTACCATGAGAAGATCGTGAAATCCATCAGCAGGCTTCGGTCCGCGATGAACGCGCGTGCAGCGGTTGGTTCTACCGTCACCGAAACCAACCAGCCGAGGCATGCGGTTACAAGTGACGGAGCCAGCAGCTCCATGGGAGCTGCCCATTCCGAAGCCATCGGTCAAGACCTCGCCGATGACACTAGACCACGAGCACCGGGTTTGCGAGTCGCCTTGCCGAAACTTCAAGTGCCCGTCTTCAACGGCGAGAACTCTGAGAGGCAGGGGTTCTGGGAGCACTACGAGGCGACCATTCACACGCACCCCGATCTCACCTGTATCGAGAAGTTCAAGTACTTGAAGACGTAGTTGGCCGGCGCTGCGAAGCGGGCCATTGAAGGAATAAGCCTTACCGAAGCGAACTACAACATCGCCGTCAAGGTGCTCACCGAAAGGTTCGGGCGAAAGGATCTTCTCATCGACGACCACATCGACAGCCTCCTTGCCATCGAACCAATCGAGACATCTGCTGTGTCGGCGGCTGGTGGTCCCGACGAAGGGAAGCAGGCGAAGACGACCGGCTCGACGAACGCGGCCGGCGGGGACGCCGTCCAGCCCCGAACACGCGGGTTGGCGCGAAGCGCCGAAGAAAGAAGCACGTCCGCTCACAACGAGTACTGCTCACACACTCATTTTATTTACAAGTGCGCCTGTAGAATAACGACACCAGAGCGGCGCCCCCTGGCATCTTACAAGGCATTTTCGAAACTGAAACACAACACAACACCATCCCCTCCTCGAAAGAAAAGTGAAAAACTGAAAAGTGAAGAAAGCATGAAAAACTGAAATGACACGGAAATTCACAAGATACACATTTGAAAAATGCGTGAGACAATTCAGTTCAGTTATTTACGAAATATTGCACAGAACACTGCACACACTGCACCGAGAAACAATGCATCGATAATGCGCACAGAGTAAGTCCACGGCATAAGAAAAGAACTTGTTATGACTATTGAACATAGTCCTCATAGCGTCGCGGCTTCTGCCGCTTCCGCTTAGAGCGGCGCCTCTGAGGCGTAGAAGCAGGTGACTGTATACCCTGGTCACTTGTGTCCTGATGTGACGAATCAGGAGCAGAAGATTGTAACGGCTCGAAATGAGCGCTTGAATTCGCGGCCTCATCTTCTAAGCTCGCAACGTGAGCTTCGAAAGGACTTTGTGGACCGTAGTCCGGTTCAACGGCCTCAGCCGTATTGGCAGGTTCGAACTGAACCGTTTCATTTGGCGTAAGTGTTCCAGCTACGCCTGGTGGTAAGTCCTCCCCCCTTGGTGAAGAAGTGCCTGTACATGGAGGCCACATGTAGTAGTCTGATGCGTAGTTGAACGGAGTGGAAGGGAAGTGATGGAAGGGAGTTTTAGGTGTTGAGACCGAATCCGTATGGAAGATAACAAGGCGCGAAGCGTTCCATATGTTACCATCACTGAGACGAAAAGAAGCTGGGCCAACCTGACCCATGACTTTGTAAGGGCCCCGATACTTTGGGCGTTTGCCCGGAACACGAACTTTAACTGAATCGCCAACCCGAACTTTGGATGGCTTAGCACCTCGACGGTTGTCTACATACTGCTTCATTGCTTGTTGACGAGAGAAAACTCTGTTACGAATTTGGTGAGGCGAGGGGGCTGCAGGATTGCGATGCAACGACACTATGTCGAGAGCAACTCGTGGTTGCCTACCATGAAGGAGCTGAGCAGGAGACACTCCCGTGGTGCCTTGCGGTGTGAATCTGTAGGAAGCTAAGCATTCGGTCAAAACTTGTTTGAGGGAACGGTGCTCTAATTGTGCAATCTGGATATGTTCCTTCAAGACGCGATTAAATCGCTCGATTTGCCCATTGGATTGGGGATAGAAGACTGAAGAATTCAAGTGCTTAATGCCTCGTTGCGAAAGGAAAGCCTGGAATTGCTGGGACTGAAATTGCGGACCATTGTCCGTCACTATGGAATCTGGGAAACCTTCCCGACTGAAAACGGAAGAGAGAAATTCAATAATGACCTCTGAAGTAACTGTATGCGTGAAACAAATCTCCGGCCATTTGGAGTGGTAATCAATGAGGGAAACGATGAACCGAGCATTTTGTGGAACATTATGCAAAGGACCGATGATGTCCATGCCGAGTTTCTGCCAAGGCCGATCTGGCCATTCGACTGGCTGCAAGGGAGAGAATGTAGGTTTGGCAGACTTATCAGCTGCCTGGCATATGTGGCAGCTATAAACTGCCTGCTCAACCTGTTTATCTAAGGCTGGCCACCAGTACCTGTCTCTAAGATTCTGCTTGGTGCGAACAATGCCTGGATGAGCCTCGTGTGCAAGCTGTATGAGCTTGTTGCGGAAAGAAGCAGGGGGAATCACGCGTTCATCGCGGAAAAGCAAGCTGTCTACACAAGACAGTTCCTGTCGAACCGCAAAGTAAGGCAAGAATTCAGCAGCAAGAGCACTCTTGGAAGGCCATCCTTCACTTGAATATTTCAGAACCTGAGACAAAGTAGAATCTGCAGCTGTAGCTGCCTGAAGCTCAGTTTTAGTGATGCATGAAGTAACTAAGGAAACAACTTCCTCATCCCTCTCTTCAGTAACCGGTATCTGGAGAGGAAGGCGCGACAGGGCATCAGCAATCACATTATTAGAACCTTTACAATATTGGACACTGAAATTATAGTACATGAGCTTGGCACACCAGCGAGAAATGCGAATGGGGCGGCGGCCTTCAGATCCTGCAGAAAGAAGAGCAACTAGTGCTTGATGATCTGTACGTAATGTGAAGTGCCTGCCCCACAAATAAACGTGCCACTTTTCACAGGCGAACAAACATGCGAGAGCTTCACGCTCTCCCACTGAATACCTGCGCTCAGCAGGGGTCAAGGTACGAGATGCAAACGCGATTGTGATCAGCTGATCACCTCTGAGTTGTTGAAACACTGCTCCCAGTCCAACATCGGACGCATCAGTTGTGATGACGATGGGGAGCTTTTCATTGAAGATACTAACAACTGGCTTTGAGGCCAGGATTGATTTAATGCGAATGAAACTCTGCTCAGCTTCAGCTGACCAGGAGAAAGGCTGTCCTTGCCGAAGTAAGGCACGCAGTGGTTCAACAACGTCGGCATAGTGCGAAACAAATTTGGCATAATATCCAACAAGACCCAAGAAGGATTGCAAAGTTTTGGCATCACATGGCCGTGGGGCATTAACAATGGCCTGGACTTTAGATTCAACAGGTGTTAAGCCACGGCAACTGACATTGTGCCCCAAAAATTGCAATTCACTCACTGAAAAAATACACTTATTATTTAACTTCATACCACATTCACTAATGCGGTTCAGGACAGTATGTAAATTGGCATCATGCTCCTCGCGAGTACGTCCCCACACCAAAATATCATCCAAGTAACACAGTGCGCCAGTGCAACCCTTAAGAATAATAGCCATCATTTTCTGAAACACGGCAGGGGCAGATGCAAGCCCGAAACACACGCGGCGAAAACGAAACAAGCCTTCGTGCGATACAAATGTGGTTAAGTCCCTGCTGCACTCGGAAAGTTCAACTTGGTGATAAGCGGACGCGAGGTCCAACTTAGAAAAACATACCGCTCCGGAGAGCTGTTGAAGAAGCTCTTCAATGTGGGGAAGAGGAAACCCGTCGATGATGATCGCCTTGTTCGGTTCTCTTAAGTCGACGCATAGTCGAAGAGATCCGTCCTTTTTCTTCACGACGACTAGCGGCGATACCCAGTCGGAAGCAGAGACAGGCTCGATGATTCCGCTGGCTTGAAGGCGGGACAGTTCCGCAGAGACTTGCTCACGAAGAAGAAGGGGAATGCGGCGAAGCTTGGCACGCACCGGGCACACACCTGGTCGACGCGTCACTTTATGCACAAAACCGCGCACACAACCCAGATCACGGGTGAACAGGTGGCGGAATTCCGAAGGCGCGTTAGCCGGAAGATCCTCCTGGACGTCGACTTGAGCACATGTCATGGACGCACCGAGGATATTGATGGACAAAGCTTTGATAGCATCACGTCCCAGAAGCGAGCTACCAGTAGCAGTGACATAAAAAGTAATGAAAGCATTGCGACTGCAATACGAGACCTGAGCAGTGAAATAACCCAAATTGTCTATTATTTCCTTAGAATATGTTTGTAGAACGACATGCGAGGGCGAAAGCCGAACATTGGGAAAATGACTATGAAAGTCAGCGGCACTGATTAAAGAAACTGAGGCACCAGTGTCCACGAGAAATGTCAAGGGCACGTTGCCCACTGAAGCTACGACGGTAGGCTCGGGCGTTGTGTGGAGGCCATCCACATTTAACACCGTGACCGTATTGGTCTGAGCGGTGCTCGAAGAAGCGGACGAAGAACCTGATTCATGAAGATTTCCTGGACGGGAATTGCACACGGACTGAAAATGTCCAATTTTTCCGCACGCACGACAAGTGCGGTTTCTCGCCGGACACTGCGCAAAGTTGGCTAAATGCCGTGCCGATCCGCAACGAAAGCAGTGTGCGGTTGAATTATACGAAGAAAATTGAGCACGCGAGTGCAAAGCTCGGTGTTGATCCGGAAAAGCTGCATTCGACGGCATGGAGTCGCCATGTTGACGGCTTCCTCGACCCCGCGACGCTGAGGGGCCGCCATGTTGACCGCCACGAAAGGACTGTGCAGGCGGGCGGCCATGTTGACCGCCGCGCCGAGACGAAGAAGAAGGGCCGCCATGTTGGCGCGTCCCGTGAAACAAAGGACCGGCGCCCTGGCCCCCCGCAGCAGAAAGTTGCTGCACTGAGTGCGGAGCGAATTGCTCCAACTGCACACGGACAAGTTCATCCTCTCGCGCAATCGAGAGGGCTTCGGAAAGAGTGATAGACGATCCTTTCTGGAGGAGTCGGCAACGGACATTTTGCGACGCGACGCCAATAAAGAGCTGCTGCCTGATCATGTCATTTTCAAGCGCGCCGAACCCGCAAGACGCGGCTAGCGACCGGAGACTAGCTATGAAGTCTACCACGGGCTCACCGGGGAGCTGACGACGCTCTTGGAAGCGGAGGCGCGCGACATAATCACAGGACGCGTCTTTAAAGTGGTCATCGAACAATGCAAGTGCGGCTTGGAATACGTCAGCCGACGCAGGCGTCTCTGACGCGTTGGCGGAACTCAACGTCTGGTAGAGTTTTAGACCGGCGTAGCCTAATGCGTTGATTAAGAGGGCTTTCCGACGCTCGGGCTTGGCGGCGTCCTCTCCGGCAGCGTCGGCGTAGGCCTGAAAAATTAATTTCCAGTCAGCCCACGGAATTGGAGGGTCCCCGGGCGTAGAAAGGAACAAAGGCGGGGGAATTGGAGACGCCATCGTTAGGAAAGAATTGAAGGTGAAAGCCGGAAGAAGGATTGACGCCAGTAACCACCGTTTAGAGAAGCAAAGGCAGCGTCGATTGCACAGGAAGAACAAAGAAACGAGGCGACGCCGCAGCCACCATGCGAAGAAGAAAGGCGAGCGGTTAGGCTTAGCCTGAGCGGTTCGTTACGGAAGGAAAAAAGTAGAGTTCACAGCAGAAAAAATGCTTCTTACATGTCCTCGTCGCCATTGCTGTGTCGGCGGCTGGTGGTCCCGACGAGGGAAGCAGACGAAGACGACCGGCTCGACGAACGCGGCCGGCGGGGACGCCGTCCAGCCCCGAACACGCGGGTTGGCGCGAAGCGCCGAAGAAAAGAAGCACGTCCGCTCCCAACGAGTACTGCTCACACACTCATTTTATTTACAAGTGCGCCTGTAGAATAACGACACCAGAGCGGCGCCCCCTGGCATCTTACAAGGCATTTTCGAAACTGAAACACAACACAACAGAAGTCCCTGTGCGTAACACCAGGGCCCAGTGGCAGGCCCGATGGAGGAATGAGCCCTACTATTCGCAGCAGGGTCTTGCCAAATTCCGAGGGCAGCAGAGGTGAGTGCGAGAACAATTGTATTGTGGTCGGTCATCTTACACGTCCCGCTTGTGCTTTACAGCGGCACCCGAGGCGGCCAGATTTCGGATTACCGCGGCCGCGTCGTGCTTGACAGGGACGAGTGTGCGAGGCCCATAGTTCGGGTGGTCTGAATCGGTAAGCACTGGTTTAGAATATCATTGTTACTTGTATGCTGCGAACAAGTGGGCTCGTTTGCTTCGAGCCATTACGCGCTGTTAGTTTTACTTTTTCAAACAATATCGAGTGGATCACCCGGCCGCCGCGTTAGCTGAGGTGCTAACACGTTGCGCCGCCCAGAACAGAATGCGAAACAGCCACATTTGCGGTGATGACGAAAGAACAGCCGCGAACTATATTTCGAAGCTCATTAGAGCACCCTACGTGTTCCAACCCATTTCTCAGACCCTCGAGTCGAGTAAGGTGCGTAGCCAGTAGGCTTGCCTCCCTCCATCCCTCTCTCCGAAGTCTGTGTGTCATAGCATGCCGCTGTTGAAACATTCTAAAAAAACATTGCTATTGTCCACTTCCACTCCATACTTCTTATTGCACTCAGTGTGTCAATCAAGAAACTTCTTACTATAACAGGTGAGCCCTGCTCCAGCTGCTACTGGTGTGGCTGAAGAGGATGTGGCCCAGCATCTTCCCCGTGCCCCAACTCGTAAGTTTCGCTGATGTTTTTGATTAACTGTAGATGGTGTTACATGCTCACAGGTGATGCTCATGCGTGCAGGCATATGTTTGTGAAGAGATGACATCTGTGGGCATAAAGACAAAAGGCTGCACAGAAAAAATTTGGCAAACGGTTGCAGGAGGTAGTTGTATGCATAACTGTCAGATGGAATAAACAGGTGTCCTGCCTTGCAGTTATGGTGAAATGTAGCAAAAAGGTAGCATTGCAAAAATGTTCAACATCTTGAAATGTTTCCCTATTTTGTCAATTGCTTCAAAAGGGAAACTGAAAATGTGCTGGGTGATTCCACGTAAGATCGAACAAACGATGGCTGGTCGACCTCTCAAATTTATTTCAAAATTTTATATATTATTGCCTGATGAGTGGAAAGAAGAGATCCGCAATTTGTTTTGCCGCCAAAAATTTTTTCGAACCACAGGAAATCAATAATGACCAAGAGGTGGAGTGGAGCGCTCATCCGCTCTGCTGTTTTGGCCAATTTTCGTTATGAATTACACAAAATATATTAAAGTTCGGTAGCTGAAATTTATTTACCTAAATATATGCATGTTTTCGCTTCTGCTCAGGTATTTTTAGTTTTTATGTGTAGTGTAGATGTTTTTATAAAAAACCTCAAAAATGGCCCTAATCGGCAAAATTTTCTTTACTTTGAAGGTCTTTATCTCAAAAAAGCCTTGTAGCAGAGCGACAAAAATTCTGCATTACGTTCTTCGCATGCTTATCTACCAAAGTGCCAAATCTTGTATTTATATAACTTTTCAGTAAAGAGATATCATCGGGCTAATTTCAAGAAAACACCGAACAATGGAAACTTCTGACGACAATTAAAAAAAAAACCCATTTTTTAAATTTCTTAAACTTTGTCCACTTATTCTCCTCCACATCAGCTTTCACAATCATTAAAAACATGTTGCATAATGTCGTTGCACTAATAGTTACGGCCCCTCCAATGAGACCCTTAGGCAAGGATGGGCAATTCCGACTTCTTGCCCAGCAAGTGTATAAAATGCAGGCAGGATTGAATTTCTTTTTATTAAAAGGCCAGCAGGAACCTAAAAAGGTGTCGCCGGCACTGAAGACGTTAATTTTGAAATATTTTGGTCACTGCAGCGGCCACGAGCGCGGAGCTACCGATCAGGCGCGCGCGCACCCGAGATGCTCGTTGTAAGAGACGGCGCAGTGAGAGCTCGTTTTCGCGTCCTCAGACCAATTGAGTTCGAAACAGCAACACCTCTCGGGTGACTTGAACGCACGTGCACCGGTAGTCGCAGTGATCTGGTTAATTGCGTCGATTTCCTTTTCAGGGGGCATAAGAATGTCATCGTTAAACTGTGCGTTCCGTGAAGATCTTTCATTGCAGTGGTAGCAAAAGCACGCGTAGCACAAGTAGTCCGTCTCACTGACAGTCACTGATCTTTCGGGCGTTAAACGTTCCTTCAAAGCATTTATGTCTAGGTCGGTAACTCTGCGAAATTTTGGTTTCTTTGCAATAATTAAAGGAGTACTGACACGATTTTGAGACATCGCAAAAGGGACATTTTTTGCTTCGTTGGTATGCAGTGTCCACGCTGTCCACACATTAGAGTCGGAGAACACGTATAAAATATTTTAATTTGACTTTGAAGTTTTCGTCGCTGAGCATTTGCAAGCCAGACACACTGCAAGGTCATTATCCCGACTAGTCAAGACAGTTCCTCCGAGTTCGCGAGTTCTGCGTCCTGCATGCAGCCTAAATCGTAGAAATCACTGTCAGGGTCACTGGACGACAATTCACTCATCGTTGTCTATTGCACCACGAGCAGATGACGGATTTCCCGCTAGTACGTCGCGAATTTCTGTATCTCCGTGACGTCACTCTGCTATGAAACGACACTGAGAAGCCACCCCCTCGATATCGAAACCGAAAGTGTCTTTTTAAGGTGGCGCTAATTAAAATATATAGGATGCATTCCCAGGCACCACAATAGTCGTTTTACGTTTCTCGACACCAGTATTTTTATTTAGAGCAACAATCCGAAATTTTTTTAAAATTCGTGTCAGTACTCCTTTAAGCTTCTTGTGCTTCGAAAGGTAGTCTCCACAATAGACTCATTCAGAGCTATACTTTCTCGTCATGAGACGCACAGGAGGAGTAGAGTAAGAGCAAAGCACAAGAACTATCCGCGCCGAATGAAGTGTGAACAGCGCACCGAACGCGCGGCCAGTTCACGCCGTCTGCTGTCGACATCTAATATAGACAAGCGCATCCGGTTACCGATAGTTTTGCTTTTCTTTCCTTTGACAATCCATATTTTGCTTTGCCACTGGAGCGCCACGTTCATGCTTTCCACTGATCGCAACTGGCGCAGCGCAGTTTCTGTGGCAGCAGCGTGCGTGAAGCGAGCGCTCATAGCTCCCTTATAGAGTTTTAATCTTGCTTCCATCTCCGCCGTGTTATCAGCGCCTAGCTGAGATGCGAACAGAGGGCGGATAGAATAGCGAAGCTCCAGTGCACGTGCGTTCAAGTCACCCGAGAGGTGTTGCTGTTTCGAACTCAATCGGTCTGAGGACGCGAGAACGAGCTCTCACTGCGCCGTCTCTTACAACGAGCATCTCGGGTGCGCGCGCGCCTACTCGGTAGCTCCGCGCTCGTGGCCGCTGCAGTGACCAAATAATTTCAAAATTAACGTCCTCAGTGCCGGCGACACCTTTTTAGGTTCCTGCTGGCCTTTTAATAAAAAGAAATTCAATCCTGCCTGCATTTTATACACTTGCTGGGCAAGAAGTCGGAATTGCCCATCCTTGCCTAAGGGTCTCATTGGAGGGGCCGTAACTATTAGTGCAGCGACATTATGCAACATGTTTTTAATGATTGTGAAAGCTGATGTGGAGGAGAATAAGTGGACAAAGTTTAAGAAATTTAAAAAATGGGTTTTTTTTTTAATTGTCGTCAGAAGTTTCCATTGTTCGGTGTTTTCTTGAAATTAGCCCGATGATATCTCTTTACTGAAAAGATATATAAACACAAGATTTGGCACTTTGGTACATAAGCATGCGAAGAACGTAATGCAGAATTTTTGTCGCTCTGCTACAAGGCTTTTTTGAGATAAAGACCTTCAAAGTAAAGAAAATTTTGCCGATAGGGCCATTTTTGAGGTTTTTTATAAAAACATCTACACTACACATAAAAACTAAAAATACCTGAGCAGACGCAAAAACATGCATATATTTAGGTAAATAAATTTCAGCTACCTAACTTTAATATATTTTGTGTAATTCATAACGAAAGTTGGCCAAAACAGCAGAGCGGATGAGTGCTCCACTCCACCTCTTGGTCATTATTGATTTCCTGTGGTTCGAAAAAATTTTTGGCGGCAAAACAAATTGCGGATCTCTTCTTTCCACTCATCAGGCAATAATATATAAAATTTTGAAATAAATTTGAGAGGTCGACCAGCCATCGTTTGTTCGATCTTACGTGGAATCACCCTGCTATTGCTAAATATACTGTTCAAAAAGCAAGCACGTTATATAACTTTTTCACAGAGCCATCATACAAAAATGCACATGTCTGCACCTGTGTTACACCTGCTTGCTGTATGTTTTGCATACTGCAGCAGCTAGGGTTTCGGAAGGAGATTGTGTCGGTCATCGCGTAAAGCCGGGCAAACGATTGTGTAGCCCTGAAAAGGGCTGTTTGGTTGCTTCTCATGCAGAGGTAGTTAGAGGCGTGAGATGTGTTTGATGAGATGAGCGAAAATGAATTCCGGCTCCGCTTTGGTCTGTCCAAACGAAGTGCGTTGGTTGTGCGGTGAACAAAGCACCATTCATGGATGCTGTTGGGTCAGTGGATTTTCAACAGAGAGGAAATTGTTGCACACACTGAAACTCTTCACGAACAGAAGCTTCCAGGGAAGAGTCGGTAGCAGGAAATTTATAGATGATAATGGCAACACATTTCTTGGTTTCCAGCTCATGCCGCAGCTGCGAGATGGGGGCAACCGGCAGGCCGAGGCGCTGGAGTTACTAGCCGCAAACACCAGGCGGCAGGGCCAGGCATCATTGGAAAGCTGCGCCAGGTTCAACTTCTCGGTGACGTGGCCCACGAATTGCAAGGCGTTGGTACCCTCGCCCGGGCCCTCATTGCAGCGGAAGGCACCTGCACAGTGATTTGTAAAGACTAGTTGTACATATAAGTAGATTTATTTTTGTTCACATCACGAGCTATGATACGCTGGCTTGCTTAAATGGTGCCCTGCAATTTTTTCTCAGTTAATTTTCTTTCAGTTAATTTTCTTTTTCTGCATATCAGAAGCACTGATGTGCTGTTTCATTGTACATAGTAAAGTGTAGCTCAATGGTAAATCGTGTCCTGCGATGTCATTTCTTTTTAATCTCATCGTGTGAGGTGATGCATTCAGCAGTTTTGTAGTACATGTGCATAGCACAGTGTGGTTTCATTTATAAATCATGTTTTGCCATGTCATTTTTTAAAATCTCATTATACGAAGTCATGCATTCTGCAATTTTGTAGTATATGCACATAGTGCACTGTAGTGTATCTTTATGTTTATAGTGTATACGTGTAGAATATTGTGGCACACTGTACGTTTTCTAACGATTTTTACACATCCTAGAAAAAAAGAAAAGCGTTTGTGAACGGTCTAGGTTGCACAACAATTTTGAAATATTGCAAGACCAAAAAATAGTTGACGAATACGTGTTCTGTTGCTTAGAAGTGTTTAGACAATATGATTGGGTACAAACAGAAATCAATAATAGAGGAAGACATATCAGCAACCAACAAGTTGCATTTTTTTAGCGAGTTCGATTAATACCGGTTCGACTGTGCCTTGTTTTCATGTAATACAATGACTTTCGTGCTGCGAGACGCGTGTGTTGCTGCAGAGGAGCAGCAGGCACTTTGTAATAACTCCATTTGTATATTATAAAAGGAAGCTACATTTATATTGTTTTCCTTGGCATTAAATTTAAGGGATATTTATTTATTTTGCTTTTTATGTGCATTGCTCGTGATACTTGTAATAAAATTTCAATTCTGACACCACCCATGTTGTTCACTTCATTTACAGGCACCATTCTTGTTGCACTAAAGCTACCGCATGTTGCTGTCCTGATTCAAACAGCCTTTTCAGGTTACCACTTTGGCTGTGAATGGCACCATGTGCCATTCACAGTTGAGCTCTCACTTGTGCTTAGTGTGAAGCGCCATATTTTACAACCTGGTCGAAGCATTTCATCAGTATGGCGTTGTGTGACAAGGGGGCATAGGTCGGCAAACTCACTCATGAGTCGACTCACTCAGATTCAGATCGAGCTGCGAGTCCAAGTGAGTAATACATTGGTGAGTTCGAGTCCGGGTGAAAACATTTTAGTGAGCCTGAGTCCGAGTGAATCCGCTTGAGGAAAATTTTGGTGAGTCTGAGTTCGAGTGAGCCCCAAGAGCAAAATATATTTCACGAGTGAGTCAGGGTAAGCTTCACATTTTTTGCCAACCTATTCAAGGGGGTTATTCATTGATAGGAGAACGCTGTTTCGTTGATATGTGTAGCAAACATTTGAAGTGTAGTAAAAAAAAACACAGTGACAAACACAATGAACAAAGACAAACACGCACCACACAATGCTGCCGAGGTCGTTGCAGGCGGCGGCGTACTCTGCGCAGGTGCTCAAGCATGCAGGCCCTGTGGTTCTCGAAACAAGTTCACTACACGGTTGCGCTGCTGCTGGTTCCCGTTGTGGTGGTGGTAGCTCAGCTGCTGCTGGCAGCAGCTCAGCATCGTCGGTGTCGTCATCCTCCCCTTCGAGAACAGGCTCATGTGCCGCCAACACAATGTCGTGCAGAGCTGCACAAGCAGCAATGATGCTTGAGCAGCTGTGCACAAGCTTACAGCGATGCACCACTCCACAGCATTGCGCATGGCGGTGTGGGTCTTGTTGTAGTGGTTATCAGGGGTGCCACGAGCTGTTCATCCGGGCACTGGTGTCAGGAACCACGGTTCTAATGTATAGCTGGAGTCTCCTGCACGAGGTCGGCATGACAGCTGTAGTGATAACGTCTTGAATGTGGCAAGCATTGACAGCACTTACCAAGCAAGCCGAAGTTTTGCTTCCAGGTGCTGACGGAGAGGGCTGCTCCGCCATACCCACGAGTCATGACATGACCCCAGGAAACATGGACTGACATCCAGAGGTCGGCATCACATGTCTGCAGAATTCAATTCAGTCAAAATTGTACCGATAAATGACCTTGGGTACAATGTTGGGTATTATGTTAATGTAACTACATCTGTCTTCACTGTTACTGACTGTTGAAACATAGCTATGGACAAATCATCGACAGGGTAGGACTTGTACCATAAGTTCTAACACGAGGACAATGCAGTGTCAAAGGGTAGTCTGCATGTTTACTGCTTGGAACAACCCATCTTCCAGCCACCAAAGCCTTTTAACCAAATTACTGCTGTATGTTAAGGCAATGTATCACAAAATATCTACAACACGAAAAACTTCGACTGAAAAAAGGGTTATGAAACAATGCGTATTTAATGTACATGCTAGGGCGCGTTCCGAGGGACCGAAATAAAGTTTATTCATCCATCCATGTATTGATCCATGTAACGTCCATCACGACAATGAACAATAAGGACATACTACGGCACATTCTGGGAGCGCTAATCTCAACAAATACAAATCGAGAATCAAGCTTCGGGTACACATGGCGAACGAGTAACGGTAATATTATGCACTGTGCAGGCCGCTGAACCAAAGTGTACTCCGCGTCACATGATTTCATCGCTTATCCTAAGCGAAGTGCCCTGAAACGAACCAATTCCCGTTCTGTATAGATCGAAAATACCGCTCCCACTATACTCAGTTGCAACAGCCTCAGTAAAGCGGGAAGTTTAAGCGATATAAATGAAACAATTCGCTACGCATACAATGCATGAATAATACTCACGATCATGGTGTTGAATGCGTAGAGTCCCTTCCCCGACATGTAATACGTCGTGTCCGCGGAGCTCAGGCCATGGGGCTTCGGGATTGCGATGAGCGTACCATCCACGCACCCGACCACAACGGGAATCTGCCCGAGCCGCGCGAACGCCGCCTTTGTTCGCTCTTCGCGTCTGTGGTCTCCGGAAAAGGCCACCCACCGTTTTTGCCCGCGAACGACAGTAATGGCGTGTTCCTGACGGACGACTGCGACAGGCCGCTGAATTCCTCGCAGCCGACAGCTCGGTGGAAGCATCCGATCGCAAAAAATCTCAGCGCGCACAACGCCTTCCGCTCTGTTTAAATCCCACTGGTTCGTTGGCACCCGATGACGGGGCCGAGATCGTCGCACAACCAAGGTACAGTACGTTTCGAGAAACGAAAGCGACGCCGGAATTCACACTCGCTCATCTCTTCAAACGCATTTCGCACCTCCTACCATTCTGCATCTGCTTCGAGAAACGCCAACGTAGCAAGGAAGCACCGTTGCAAGCGCCATTTTCTCAAAATCAGCTGTTGCGGCAGCCGCAACCACCGCATCACTCGAAATACATGCCGTGCGACGCCATTGTTCGCTCGAGAGAACGCGAGCGAACGGTCTCGCACTCCGTTCACTTTTAGCAGACGACATGCTCGTTATGACGCGGCATGACGTCACCAAAAAAGAAAACATCAAGCAAAAAAAAGAAATGGCCACGCCCCTTAGAGTGGCGTGAGTTGTCCGGCTTCAGCCAATCGCGTGCGATCATCAGAACGAACGCGAACGAACGGCGCAGAACAGAGATCTCCGATCGCCCCCTAGCGTGGGTCGCCAGTGATACGACCCAAACGCAGCGCGGGTAACGATGCAGGATGGCCCGCGTCCCGCATAATTTTAATTTCGCCGCGTTTGGCGTCCCGCGTGTGTGCGTTTGTATTCTGCCTTTAGTATCCTGGAGAACGAATGGCGCAATTGTGTCCGTCCAGTTGGCCTGACAGTATTTGTTGTTATTACATCTATGTGCTTGTTATTGTAATTCGTGTCTTGAAACAGGCAATAAAGCAAAAAAAAAGAAAAACGCACGGCGCAATTGTCTAAGGCAGCGCACTTCGGAGAGAGGGGTCGCAGTTTCGAATTCCCGGTGGCGTGCTTCGGAATTTTTTACTTTGATTCTTATTTGTGGTTTTTATTTATATATACATACATATACATATACGGGACATGACGGCGACGGAGAAAATCCGCCGAGAGTGTCCATGTAACTGCTACCGCAATAATTTAGAATTTAAACGGTTGATCGCATTGTACCTTCGTCGCTCTCGCTGAGCGCATACGAGGAGTGGCATCGCGAACGTCAATTAAATTTAGAATCTGCACATATGAAACGGAGCGTCCGAGCACGACACCGTTTTTTGCTCGACGAGCGGAATCAAGGTCGTCTATTAAATTTAAAATCCGCACCCTTGAAACGGTGCGTCCCAGCACGACGCCTTTTCTTGCCCACGCGTTTTTTTTTCGCCCACGGTTGTGAAACCATTGGCGAGGGGGTGGGGGGAGGTAGAGGTGTAGAGCTTCGCTGTAAAATGAAGGCAACAGACGGGCGGCAAACACCAATTAAAATTTCTAGACAGACGTAACTAGTAAATGAGAAAAGCTTTATTTAACCGTCGGTATTAACGCAGCGGTATGAACACCATGGCCGCACGTTTCGGCTTTGTTGAAGCATCTGTACGGTGCTTCAGCAGTACGTGCAACGAGAGAATACTAGGGAACGGGAAAGGCAAATCCGGCTACGAGAACACCACGGAACGATGGAGACCCTACGCGAACGACGACATGGTCATAGATCTATGGGACGTGCGAACGCTCGGTCAGCCAGACAAATATTAATGGCACCTCGAAAG